>NC_092336.1:598097500-598397500 GCF_046630445.1 Rutidosis leptorrhynchoides | reverse complement strand
CAGACTTTTCCCTTTCTGCAGATAACTGCTTTTCTAACTCAGCAATCTTCAACTGATCCTCCTCAACCCTTTTCTTCTCAGCATCCACCAACTTGTCTTTCTCCTCTTGCAGGACAGTAGCAGCATCTAGAGCATTTTTTAGCTCAGTCTCCTTAGCTTTTATTGTTTTCTGAGCGTCACTCAAGGCACGCTCAGCATCAGCAGCTCTCTTACGAGCATTTGCACCTTCAGCTATATCTTTACGGGCTATAGCAAGAATAGACTCCTGATGCTCCTGAAGTTGTAGGACGGACTCCAGCTGATTGGTTAGTAGCAAGTGAGTAGTAGCAGTTGATTCCCTGAGTTGTTCAGAAAGGAGAGCGTTTAAATGAGGTTTCAACTCAAGGATAGCACAACCCTGCAACAACAAAATATTATGATTAAATATTGCAAGATTACATAAATAAATTGCAAGTACAGGCATACAGATGATTTAATCGTTAATACCTGAAGAGCAGTTGCAAAACCTTTGCTCTTAGTAGCAGGATAATCAATGAGTGCCTGCAACGTACTAACATGAGCAGGAACTTGTGGCACTTGCACATTTGATGATGTGACAGCAGGGTTGCCAGTGTTGGGAGGAGGAGAACGGTAAGAGGCATCGTCCTCCGTCCTCTGTTCAAACTCAGATTCATTAAAGGGAGTGAAGTTGTAGTCCGGAGTTTTTAGTGTTTTATCTCCTTCACTCTCACGGTTTTCCTCTGGCACCCGTTCACCGCCCTCAGTAGCCTTCCCTTGGCTATCATCAGATTCTGCTAAAATCACTAACAAGAACAAATTAGCATTATGAACAAACATAACAGTTATAAGCAAAAACATGTGCATTATCAAGAAAGAGCAGAATGGACATACTTCTTCTTCGTTTCTGCTTTTGGCCCCCTCTGTACTTTTTACCCTCTTAGAGCCTATGCTCTTCTTCCTTGTCTTTTGGGTTGGAGGGGGGGTGGGGTTTGTTTCACCCGTGATATCAACCGAACCAGATGTCTGCTGCTCAGCGGTGGTGGTGTCGTCCGCTGTCTGCTCAGTGTCTGTCTCTTCAGACCCAGATTCACTGTCCGAGCTGCTAACAACAATTTCTTCCCCCTTTTCAGCAGCAACAGCATCAGCAGCAGCTTTAGAATCAGCTGCAGCTCTCTCCGCCTCTAGCTCTTCAGCAGTTTTGTCACGAGCAGTGACCTCTACTTCATCATCAAGATCAACGGATAAAAGAGCAGAACAAACCTGCATCACGGAGTTGGCTGCAAAAATTGAACATGAACAGCAATATACGCAAACATGACAAGCAATAGAAACGAATTTATATATATAATAGGATGATCATATCACATCCTACCCTGGTTTTTCTCATGAAGTACTGGTACAGAAGTGCTTGACCATTCTTGACTCACTTTGCACAGCACAAGAATTCCCTCATACCTCTCGTATGATCTGGGCTGAAGGCGGAGCTCTTTTAAGTTATTTACTATCCGCTGCTCTGTGGCAGAAATCTTAACACCCTTTCCTACACTAGCATCAATAGCACCCCATTCCCGGACAACGGAGTACTCCTCCGGAATAACAGTCTCATCAACAAAGAAAAATGGACTTTTCCAGTCCTTCAAATTTGAAACTCTATTTGTACCAACAAAATAAGTATTTCGCTTACTATCAATAGTAAGCCAGCAGTCACTAATCGTGTAAATTCTAAACAAGGAGATAAAAACTTTAATGCGAGGCTTTATATTAATAGCATTACAGTACATTTCAAAAAGGATGATTTTTTGAAGGCCATGGGGATGCATCTGACTAAGACAGGCCTTATAATATCTAAGAAGACGAAGAATAAAGTTAGTAAGGGGAACACGGAGATTGTCGTGGGTAATTTGTAAAGCGTATAAAGTAATTTTTCCGTCAGGAGGGTTGTCAGCAGTTTGTTTGTTGGTGGGAAGAACAGGGTTGTATTGATTAAGATGGCGGAAGGCAATCTTTAACCCATCTAAGTATTCACTTGTCAATGATGACGCCATCGTGCTAACTTCTGGAATGTCAGCGGTATTTGACGAAGAAGGCTTTGGGTGTTCTTGGCAAGGACTTGGAGTAGAAGCCATGATAATACAGTAAAAAGATATCAACAAGAAGAAAATAGCAGAAGGATGAAGTATAACTGACCTTGGAAAGATGCTAAACCTTAAAAAGTTGAAAATTGAAGAATGCGATGAAGATTTGGGGAGAAATATGCTTTTCAGATCTTGGCAAAGGTAAAAAAGTGAGGGTAAAATGGTTATGACGGTTTATATAGGAGTTCATCGATGCAATTTTTATGGCCATGATTAAGACACGTGTACGGGTGAGTTTGAACATGGGGTACGAAATAACACTTTTTACAGCTGGAGGCGTGTGGAGGATCTCAACCATGCAAAATTAATCATAACAGTGTCAGTAAAATTCGTCTACATTTAATGCCTGTAATGTTTTCCCCGATGCAAATGGGCAATGAGCAGGCTAGTTTGGCATGCGTTATCAAAAGTTTAATAACTTAAACATTTTTCAAAAGCTTAAGTATTAAACTGGGGGGACTTAATGGTGTATCCTATCGTATACACGCATGAAAGGCATAATGGTTGCATAAAAGTATCATCAGGAAGACTGGAGACAACAGTTCTGTGGAGTTATCTATGACGACCCGGGAATTTCCGACCAAATTTAAACCTAATCTAATTATGATTTCGATACGATAAGCAAAGTCTGTAATGTTGAGTCTCAAAAACTTTGAACTGTGTTTATATATACATTTGACCTTTGACTGTTCCCGACGATTCACGAACCAACGTTGTAAATAAATACATATATATTTAAATATATATATATATATATATATATATATATAATAATAATAATAATAATAATAATAATAATTTGAAATATTATTTGATATAATATATGATTAAATTTTAAGAAATAAATATGTAAAATAATTCAATGTAATGAAAACTATTATTATAAGTATATATTTAAAAATGTATATAAATACTATTTATAAATATATAAAATTATATTAAATAGATTTGTTAAAAATTTATAATATATTTATTTTAGTAATTAAACTTGTTATTTAAAACTGGTTGCATATAGAAAGAGAATATGTTAAAAATAATTGATTTCGAACCTAATTAGTAAACGTCAGTGATACTCGGTTGACGTTTCATTAGTTTTAATATAGATATAATACATGTTCATGAATGATTAAGATAAAAGTTGGAATGTAAATTGATTACGAAGATTTTAGATTTGTTAAAGATATTTTTAACATTTTTAAGTTTAAATATTAGTACTCCGTACCTATAAATTGGAATAGAAAATAAATAATTATTGAACCTTTTTGATCAGGTTTCAAACAGTTAATGAGTGAAATAATTAATTATATTTAATCTAAAAGTTTAGGATTTTTAGGAACACTTTTATACGACAACTGTTTAGCAAAGGACACAATATAGCTATCCGTGATAAAGTGTTGACAGAGTAACCCGTGAAGAATTCAATCATTTATGTATACTGTTCTTTCTTTGAATTAAGAGTCAATATTTTATTATTATTAAAGTTAGGGAGTACTGTATTTCCTGTCCTATATCTAATATTTATATTCTGTAAATACATACATAGAGATAGATTAGCACATACATGAAACCCAACATCTAAACTTCTATACTCTGCTCTTATATTTCATTGAGCCAGCAACCACGTCCGGCCACCTTTAACCATCATTAGAACACCATCAATCACCACAATTATACGGCTACCACCATAAACTGCAACTAGACCATATTACCACCATCCTCCATCTCTCCCTCTCCCTTTTTCGGTTTTGGAACCAAATTCAAATCATAGACAACCATGAACAAACACCATAAAAGTTGCTGCAACAGTTACATTTTCTGTTTTCATTTCAAACACCCACAACCAACCACCACTCGCCACCCTACAATCACCGTAAACCAAGAACCATCGAACATCATACGCCACCACCTTCCATCACCATAACCATCAAACCCTTAAACCATCATCATCAACCACCACAGGTTACCACAATAGCCATAACCACCGCTGTTATTTGTTTTCTGTTTCTCTTCTCCATGCTCGATACAGCTACTGCTAAAGCTCCTGTATTCTGATCCTATTTGAAACCCTTTTTGTTTCTTTTCTATTTCTTTAAACCTCGAAACTATTGTTGACATGAAGAAGAAGATGATTAGTGATTACTCGATGATTTCTTATTTTTCTATTCGAATATCATAATGAGAAGATACCGGGTTGGTGATGATTGAGGAATGAAGGATGATGATGGTTCGATGATAAAATAAAGATGATTATGATATATGATGTTATTATTTTATGTGACACGAGTATGATAATCATGAACACGAAATGATGAGGACGATTAGGAATTGATGATGATTAACGTGCCGTGATTCTGTAATAATGAGGGACTGTGATGATGATTGATGAATGTGTACACGATGGTATTACAGAAATCGAGTTAAGAAGAAGAAGGAGAAGAACATATATTTAAAGGTTAAAAGAATTTAGAATGGAAATTATATCACAAAGGCAGAGGCAGCATAATGGTTAGGAGTGTGTTGGGTGAGCGAGGCGTCCTGAGTTCGATACCAGACTTCTACATTTTTTTTCCCTTTTCTTCCAATTATTTAATCAGCAAGTTACAAGATACACAACCCATATGTTGTTGTTGGACAGCAGCCTACTTATGTTGGGCCTAGTTTGCAAGTTGGGCCGTAAATTAGTGATTATTTAAATGGGTTAACAGGCTACTTTATAGTATTATTGTTGGGCCGAGATGATAATTGACGGGTTAAATAGATTAAACATATGAAATATAACAGAATGGATTAGATGGTGTTATGGTTAAGGTGCATCTTTAGGGATCGAGTGGTCCTAGGTTCAAGGCCGGGCGTAAGCGTTTATTTTTAAGGCTTATCACATTGAGGTAGTTTTTCTAATACTTCTATTATTATTATTATCTTTATTATTATTATCATTATTAATATTATAATTATTGTTATTATTAGTGCTTTGTTATTTGTACAAGTATTATGGTTATTATTATTATTATTACTAAAATAAGTAATAGTTACCAATTATTATTTATCATAATTAAAATTACAAATATGATTATTATTATTGTTATTACTAATATTATTACCATTTCTAGATTTATTATTAAGTAGTAATGTTATTTATATTATCATAGTATTATTATAAGTATTACTAAAAACATAATTTTTTTACCACTTTAGTATTATTATCAAAATTATGATTATGATTATTATTAGTATGAAAATAATACGAATCATTATTATTTTCATAAATATTAGTATTAGTATCTTCTTATAAATAATAGAATTATTAATATTAACATAAGTAGTATTATTTGTATTATCACGGGTATTATTATTATGAAATTACTAAAATCAGTAACATAGCTATCATTAACAGAAAAATTAATATTTTACAATTATAATTATTAATATCAATATAATTATCATTAAGTATTATAATTACTATCATTTTTTTTACCACTATTAATATTATTTTAGTTTTATTATAACTACTATTATTAATAAGCAAATATATATGTTAATATATATATACATATATATATATATATATATATATATATATATATATATATATATATATATATATATATATATATATATATATATATATATATATATATATATATATATATAATACATATGACATAACGAAAAGTAATAACAAAATGAATAAATAAAACATATATATTATTAAAAGTATATAACTAATAAATTTATATATATATGGTTCGGTTACCAATATGTATATTAATAAATATATAAATGATATAGGTTCGTGAATCCGAGGCCAACCCTGCTTTGTTCAGTTGTTTAATGTCGTTCTATGTATTTTTACTACAAAATACATTAGGTGAGTTTCATTTACCTTTTTACCCTTTATATTTTTGGGCTGAGAATACATGCGCAAATTTTTATAAATGTTTTACGAAATAGACACAAGTAATCGAAACTACATTATATGGTTGAATTATCGAAATCAAATATGCCCTTTTTTATTAAGTCTGGTAATATAAGAATTAGGGAACAGACACCCTAATTGACGCGAACTCTAAAGATAGATCTATCGGGCCCAACAAGCCCCATCCAAAGTACCGGATGCTTTAGTACTTCGAAATTTATATCATGTCCGATGGAGGATCCCGGAATGATGGGGATATTCTTATATGTATATTGTGAATGTCGGTTACCAGGTGTTCAATCCATATGAATGATATTTTTGTCTCTATGCATGGGACGTACGTTATGAGAAATGGAAATGTGAAATCTTGTGGTGTATTAAAATTATGAAATGATTGTTTATGTTAAACTAATGAACTCACCAACCTTTTGGTTGACACTTGAAAGCATGTTTATTCTCAGGTACGAAAGAAATCTTCCGCTGTGCATTTGTTCATATTAGAGATATTACTTGGAGTCATTCATGACATATTTCAAAAGATGTTGCATTCGAGTCGTTGAGTTCATCAAGATTATTATTAAGTCAATTATATTTGGATATATTATGAAATGGTATGCATGTCTATCAACTGTCGATGAAATGAAAGTTTGTCTTTTAAAAACGAATGCAATGTTTGTAAAATGTATCATATAGAGGTCAAGTACCTCGCGATGTAACCAACTATTGTGAATCGTTTATAATTGATATGGATTTCATCCAGATGGATTAGGACGGGTCACGACAGTTGGTATCAGAGCAGTGGTCTTAGCGAACCGGGTCTGCATTAGTGTGTCTAACTGATAAGTCGTTAGGATGCATTAGTGAGTCTGGACTTCGACTGTGTCTGCATGTCAAAAGTTTTTCTTATCATTCGTGTCGAAATTCATCTACTTATTATCCTTAAGAAATTACCTGCTTATCATTCTTTGTCTAGACACATCTTACTGCAATGATTGCATGAATAGTGTATAGACAAAATTCATATCTTAGCGTATCTATTACTGTAGACTTTATCTGACACGTTTCCTTAATTTCCTCCGTAACCTACGGGATCTTCTTTAGTATATTAGATATTCTATCTAATTAGAATATTATCCGATTACCGAAAATCATTTCATATCGAAAATCCTCTAAAGAGATGGATCCTACACCTAGCTTGGATTCCATTAGTTCCGGAAGCAATTTCGAGATGCGTATTTAAGTAGACTCCAAAGTCAATGAACCCAAAATGTCTCCACCATTTAGCTATTTTTTCTTTCTGGAGGAGATGGGAGTGGGTCCGAGACTTACTCACTCGATGGAGAAATGAAGAAGGCGAGCCCTACCGCAAACCAAACTTACCTCCTAACATTGGAGAAAACGATGTACTCACCGGTGAACCTATGCGCAACACTGTATTCACCCTTCTTGCTAAAGTTTTTCACCTCAAAGGTCACATTACTGCAATTTCAGAAAATATTCAACCTCTACTTCCGAATACCAATCGAAGGTGAATATTAGAAGAAGCTAGGGAACTTCGAATTGATAATCAAGATCTATCAAATCAGATGAGTGGATGGATAGAAATGATAGAGGGTAGGATAGAAACCCTGACAAGAAGGGTGCGTGAATTACAAGCTATACTTACTACACCAACATCATCATCAACCTCAGTACCAACAACACTTGTAGCACCGACAGCAACAATACCATCATCAGCAGCACCAGCAGCATAACCAGTACCAACAACAACAACATCATCACACGTCTCAACCTCGCAACCTATACCTCAAGCATAATCATCGTTATACGAATAGTTCTACATAAACTATCTTCGTCCTTCATGGCAATTATGTAATCTCTAATGTTTTAGAGATTATGTACTCTAGTTCTAGCTATAAATCTGATGAGTTTAATATCACATTGACTCATTAAATCCATGATACGTCTGAAGAAAATATATATGTATATATGTTTTCATAAAGATGGTAATTAAAAGTTTTATTGTACAAACTGTTAATGGTGAAAATATTTTAACGGGTAGGTAATACCCGAGGAATATTTAAGATTTTACATTAATAAGTTACACTGTACATTCTTCAAATCCGATTCAACCGTCATTTACTATCCTACTTACATCCATCGATATACAAATCCGTTCACCACAGAATAACCATATTCATCCAATTTCATATTGGGATTTTGATTTATCAGAATCCAACAAGTGGCATAATGAAGAAAACATTTAATAAAATAAAATTTGTTAGAAACAAACAAATTAACTATGAGAAATTTTGTTAAGAATCCACGCTAACTGTTCCAAGCTAATTGTTCCCAGCTAACTAATTACACTTTATTTATCGCAATTTAATTATCGCAATTTACATTCTCGCAATTTTAGTTATCATCATTTAATTTCTGTTATTTATTTTACGCACTTTAAATATCGGGACACGTATACAAGGTTTTGACATATCATATCGACGCATATATATATATATATATTATTTGGAATCACCATAGACACTCTAATTGCAGTAATGATCGAGTTCTCTATACAGGGTTGAGGTTGATTCTATAATAATATATATAGTTTGAGTTGTGATCGAGTCCGAGACATGTACACGGGTCACGATACGTATTAATTAATTCGAATATTATATATTAAACTATATATGAAATATTGAATTGCTAACTGTGGACTATCAACTGAGGACTACCAACATTGGACAAATAAAATGAATTAAAATATTGATTATAACATATGAAACTAAACAATTCTTCAAGTTTGCCACTTGATTTCATTCTTAAACCTCATTTGTATATTGACGATTACAATCTGCGTTCAAAGCTTTTATGATTCTTGAAAACACCTAAATCGAGAGGATGAACCAACCACACTTCATCTACGGAATAAGAGATTGACGCATATAGTTATGCACATGAAAACTCTCGAAAACTGAATAAACGTTTAACACATAGCTGTGTTAATTCCTTTAGTGTTATTATTACCCAAAATAACTTTTCAATCTTTTTCCAAATTAGCCAATTTTGTCACAGCTCCAACAAGTCAATTTCGACTTTCCACTCATATTAGCTTATTATAACGCTGATATATAAGATGTCTTTCATCATTGATACCGGGAAACCGTTTATATCTCACCACATTAGCAGTAAATTTATCAACAACTCCGTTAATCTTTGACTTTCCGAAAAATCACTATATTAAGTGAAACCCTATCATTCACTCATTTACATCTTATACCGAGAATTACTATACCAATAACCGGAAATCAGCAAATCTGTATTGTGAATCTCACAACATTTCCACATCAACAGTTATATGTATCCATATAACATTTATCTCTTAGAACTATGATCTTCCATTCTGAAACTCTGAAAAGCACCCTGCCTGCAAATTAATGCTCTGAATTTTTGAAAAGTTGAATGAAGCAACAAAAGC
Organism: Rutidosis leptorrhynchoides; assembly: GCF_046630445.1. Taxonomy (NCBI): domain Eukaryota; kingdom Viridiplantae; phylum Streptophyta; class Magnoliopsida; order Asterales; family Asteraceae; genus Rutidosis; species Rutidosis leptorrhynchoides. The sequence continues at coordinate 598,387,968 of NC_092336.1, read as the reverse complement.
TGTAAATGACCTCAACAATCAAAAGTAGATGATAAAGAATGGAGTATTGGAAACACTCAATAGAGAATTTAGTACCGAAAAGTGGATTATGCGAAACTATGAAGGAAACCGTGGACAAATCACAAAGAATAAGTTTGACTTCAAAGAATCCAAAAGATTCAATGCCTGCTAAAGTCTTTAGCGAATATCTTGCTCCTTACTCTAAACCCTTGCGGACAATAGTCTCCATCATCCTTCAATATTAGAAATTCCAAGATATCATCGTATCTTTCATTATAAATATCCTCCATATTTCTGAAGATATTTTCATAACTATTCTTATCTGAAATCATTAATCTCTTCGTGCTATTAGTGTTACATCATATAGAAACTGTTAGTTTCTATATTCTGTAACTTTCGAGTTTAAATTATTAATGTTTTTGAAGTAATGTTGGAAATTGATGCATGAGTTAGTATAATATAATGACACTTGATCAACGTGATTATATTACAGTAATTCATGTTGAGTTTCTAATGGAACGTGATGATTCTCAGTACCATCATCATGTGCCATTTACACGACTCTTACATTCTACCCAATCTTCAAACGTATTAAGAACATATCTTATTGATAGTTCTATCTTTTCAGATATTCTGGTAATTTACCAAATCTAGATTGTGCCATTACTATTCCTTTCTTAAAAACATTAACTATGTTCATCCAAAACTTCATATCTACGAATTCTGGACCATTATTCGCTTGACTCGCGGACGGGAAGAGAAAACGAAAGCATGAAGCTCCGAAATATAATGGAGAATATAAAGCCCGATAACAACCCCGAATTACAAACCATGTATATCAATGCGTATAGCAATATAAAGACACGGGAGAATGAAAAACACTATAACCCCAAGGTAATGGTAGAAGGAAGTAGATTTCTCTGGTGACAGATGAAAAAGAAGAATGACAGACACAAAGGTCAGGAATATATTCAGAATTAGAACCGGATGGAGCATATTGACGAATGTTTTAACGTAATAATTGAGGTGGAAAGAATAGAAGATGTGAAGCATGGAAATAAGGAAACGAAGGGGGTGAATTTATAGTAAAATATCCGACAAAGCAATCAAAATAGATGATCGCATTTAAAGCGGATCCTAATTCCCTTAATTACCGAAGAATAAAATCTTATTACGAAGATTTTCTCCAAATCTCTTGAACTTGGAAATCAATCCTATCTATGTCAAAAGATATGACAAATCTATACAATTACTCATTTCACTCTCTTGTGATAGCTTCACTCGTACGCTTCACGTAATCAAATCATTTTATCTATATTACTCAAGGATGATAATAAAACTCTATTTATCAACCCATATTCGTCATGAAAACATTTTTATTGTTAGCCATGACGACCTCACTCAAATTTTGGGACGAAATTTCTTTAACGGGTAGGTACTGTGACGACCCGGGTATTTTTGACCAAATTTAAACCTAATCTAATTATGATTTCAATACGATAAGCAAAGTCTGTAATGTTGAGTCTCAAAAACTTTGAACTGTGTTTATATATACATTTGACCTTTGACTGTTCCCGACGATTCACGAACCAACGTTGTAAATAAATACATATATATTTAAATATATATATATATATATATATATATATATATATATATATATATATATATATATATATATATATATATATATAATAATAATAATTTGAAATATTATTTGATATAATATATGATTAAATTTTAAGAAATAAATATGTAAAATAATTCGATGTAATGAAAACTATTATTATAAGTATATATTTAAAAATGTATATAAATACTATCTATAAATATATAAAATTATATTAAATAGATTTGTTAAAAATTTATAATATATTTATTTTAGTAATTAAACTTGTTATTTAAAACTGGTTGCATATAGAAAGAGAATATATTAAAAATAATTGATTTCGAACCTAATTAGTAAACGTCAGTGATACTCGGTTGACGTTTCATTAGTTTTAATATAGATATAATACATGTTCATGAATGATTAAGATAAAAGTTGGAATGTAAATTGATTACGAAGATTTTAGATTTGTTAAAGATATTTTTAACATTTTTAAGTTTAAATATTAGTACTCCGTATCTATAAATTGGAACAGAAAATAAATAATTATTGAACCTTTTTGATCAGGTTTCAAAAAGTTAATGAGTGAAATAATTAATTATATTTAATCTAAAAGTTTGGGATTTTTAGGAACACTTTTATACGACAACTGTTTAGCAAAGGACACGATATAGCTATCCTCGATAAAGTGTCGGCAGAGTAACCCGTGAAGAATTCAATCATTTATGTATACTGTTCTTTCTTTGAATTAAGAGTCAATATTTTATTATTATTAAAGTTAGGGAGTACTATATTTCCTATCCTATATCTAATATTTATATTCTGTAAATACATACATAGAGATAGATTAGCACATACATGAAACCCAACATCTAAACTTCTATACTCTGCTCTTATATTTCATCGAGCCAGCAACCACGTCCGGCCACCTTTAACCATCATTAGAACACCATCAATCACCACAATTATACGGCTACCACCCTAAACTGCAACTAGACCATATTACCACCATCCTCCATCTCTCCCTCTCCCTTTTTCGGTTTTGGAACCAAATTCAAATCATAGACAACCATGAACAAACACCATAAAAGTTGCTGCAACAGTTACATTTTCTGTTTTCATTTCAAACACCCACAACCAACCACCACTCGCCACCCTACAATCACCGTAAACCAAGAACCATCGAACATCATACGCCACCACCTTCCATCACCATAACCATCAAACCCTTAAACCATCATCATCAACCACCACAGGTCACCACAATAGCCATAACCACCGCTGTTATTTGTTTTCTGTTTCTCTTCTCCATGCTCGATACAGCTACTGCTAAAGCTCCTATATTCTGATCCTATTTGAAACCCTTTTTGTTTCTTTTCTATTTCTTTAAACCTCGAAACTATTGTTGACATGTAAAAAAAATACGTTTTTAATTATTCGAAAATATAAAAAGAAAACAAAAATATAAATATTTTTAAGAGGTTGTTAAATATTTAAGTTTTATAAAGTTTCTTTATTTTTATTTTATAAAAAATATAAGTTTTATTTAAATATTTTGTGTTTATTTAGAACATATAAAAAATATAAAAAAAAAAGCGTCAAATTTTAAACTGTACCTGAGTTGAAAATTGGAACCCCGCGACTCGCGGAGTTTGCTGCTTAGAATACCGCAACTCGCGGAGTTCTCTCTGACGCGCCTGACAGAACCCTAATCAGCATTTATTATGGAGTAATTATTATTATTAATTTTTAATTAAAACCCTAATTAGGTTTATAGTTTTTAATTAGTTTTTAGTTTTTATTATTATTTTGTATATTTAGTTTATTTAGTTAATTAAATTGTAAAATTAATAGTTTTATAAAATAAATAATATAAAAATAATATTTTTATAAAAATTGTAATTTTTACAACTTTTTGTTTATTTTTATATTTTGTCCCTTTTTAATCGTTTTAGCGTAATATTTGTATTTTTAGCTCATATTTAGTTTTAAACTTAGTTTTTGCCATAGTTATTTTTACTTCTAGATTTTTTGGCTTTGCCGTAGAATTCCTTAAGTGCTTTTTCTTTAGACTAAGATTTAGGTACTTTAGAATTTTGCGACGCCTTTTTAAGTTTTAGTTTCTTTTTAAGTTATTGCCATTTGGGATATATTTTTTCTTGTAAGCTCTAATATTTTTAGACACCTTTTACTATGTATCAATTATCATTCCAATTAGTAATCTCAATTTGCGATTATAATTTTAAGTTAGTGGTAGTAATAAGGTTGGGTTAGTCTAGTGTTTTTAAGTTCTATAAGTCACTCTTTTTCTTTCTTATTTTTATTTTTCGATCTTTTTCCGACACGCTCTTTTTCTTTCTTATTTCTCGCTATTCTAGTTTTTAGGACATAGATTTTTATTCTACTTCTTATCTAAATTTCTTAAAATTACGAAAATTTATTTTAAGTGGTTAAATTGATAGACATCAAAATTTTTTGGTTCGTAGTAATAGTTGGATTTGTACGTGGACCGGGTTATTGGAGCCAAACAGTCCTCAATTATATTGAGACCAAATGAATCCTGCCCCTCAGCTGCATCTTTTGGCTATTCGAAACGTGGGCAAAATCAGAAAAGTCTATTGATTGGATAACTTATTATAATTTTTCTTTCCTTTTAAAAACTAATAGGATATTCAGTGAATGCACCGAGCAAGACGTTCACCACCTTTTGTACGTTCACCACCTGTAACTAGATCAAGACATTTAGCAAATATTACTGCCGTTGATTTTTCTTTAGAATCGTCATCCAATCGACCAAGTACTCCAGTTCAAATTTCCGATAATCCATTTTTTGAACCCGACCTCACAATTGAGAATCCGGAGAATATTCAGGAACGATTCATAGATCCTGAACCACTAAATTTTCATCCGGAACCACCAATCATTCAAACAGAGATTGTTGAGGAACGAACCATTAAATCAGAATCCTCTAGTGATTCCGATTCAACAAATTCAATTATGGAGAATCTGGAACCTTTAAGTATGGAAGACCGAATGAGAGCTAAACGCACTGGCCAAGGTCACGCAATTACTCATCCAGACATTAATGCGCCAGATTATGAAATCAAAGGACAAATTCTACACATGGTGACTAATCAATGCCAATTTAGTGGTGCGCCGAAGGAAGATCCAAATGAACATTTACGTACCTTTAATAGGATCTGCACACTATTTAAAATCCGAGAAGTAGAGGATGAACAGATATATCTCATGTTATTTCCCTGGACTTTAAAGGGAGAAGCCAAAGATTGGTTGGAATCGTTACCTGAAGGGGCGATCGATACATGGGACGTTTTAGTTGAAAAATTTCTTAAACAATTCTTTCCTGCATCTAAAGCCGTAAGACTTCAAGGAGAAATTGTTACATTCACACAGAAGCCGAATGAAACTCTATATGAGGAGTGGACTAGATTTGGAAAGTTGTTAAGAGGATGTCCGCAACATGGTTTAGACACCTGTCAAATAGTACAAATATTCTACCAAGGATGCGACATCACTACAAGGAAAGACATAGATATAGCAGCTGGTGGTTCTATTATGAAGAAAACCGAAACTGATGCTTACAAAATTATTGATAACACTGCTTCCCACTCACATGAGTGGCACCAAGAAAAAGATATCGTTAGATCATCTAAAACAGCTAGAGCCGATTCTAGCCATGACTTAGATTCCATTTCCGCAAAGATAGATGCTGTGGAGAGACGAATAGAAAAGATGACTAAAGATATTCACTCAATACGAATTAGTTGTGAGCAGTGTGGAGGACCACATTTGACAAAAGATTGTCTCAGTATTGAATTAACAATGGAACAAAGAGAGAATATTTCATACATAAACCAAAGGCCTGGAAATAATTATCAGAATAATTATCAACCACCAAGACCGATTTATAATCAAAACCAGAATTATAACCGAAATATTCCATACAACAACCAACAAGGTCCTAGCAATCAACAAGTATCCAATAATAATTACAATCAGCAAAGACCTAATTTTCAAAACAAACCACCACAACAAACCGATGATAAAAGGCCGAATTTAGAAGATATGATGACGAAGCTAGTTGAAACTCAAACGCAGTTTTTCACATCTCAGAAACAAACTAATGAACAAAATGCTCAAGCATTTAGAAATCAACAAGCTTCTATTCAAAATCTGGAACAAGAAGTAAGTAACCTAGCAAGGTTAATAGGTGAAAGAAAACCGGGAAGTCTACCTAGTGATACAAATGCTAACCCCCAGAATGAAACAGCTAAAGCCATTACCACAAGAAGTGGTACAACACTTAAACCACCTGAAATACTTGTAACTTCTGATGAAGCTATTCCTACTCCACAAGAACCACAACCTAATAAAGATAAGGAAAAAGAACCGGTAGTTGAAAAGGTTAATGAAGATAACACAATTAAGGATAAACCTTATGTTAAACCATACCAACCACCACTTCCTTACCCGAGTAAAATGAAGAAAGAGAAACTTGAAGCCGAGCAATCCAAATTCTTGGATATGTTTAAACAGATAAATGTAAATCTTCCTTTCATTGATGTGATTTTAGGAATGCCTAGATATGCTAAATTCTTGAAAGATCTAATCTCAAATAGAAAGAAAATGGAAGAACTCTCGGCTGTTACCATGAATGCTAATTGTTCAGCAGTGCTGTTGAATAAGATACCAGAAAAACTATCTGATCCAGGAAGTTTCACAATTCCATGTTTTCTGGGTAGTCTTAGTTCAATAGAAGCATTGGCAGACTTAGGTGCTAGTATAAATCTAATGCCATATTCACTATACGCTAAACTAGACCTTGGAGAATTGAAACCAACCAGAATAAGCATACAACTAGCCGATAGATCAATAAAATATCCTAGAGGGATAATGGAGAACATGCTAGTTAAAGTTGGTACTTTAGTATTTCCAGTAGATTTTGTTGTTCTGGACATGGAAGAAGATTCTCAAGTTCCTCTCATATTAGGAAGACCATTCTTAAACACGGCTAAAGCAATGATAGACGTGTTCGGTAAGAAATTGACCCTAAGTATAGAGGATGAGAGTGTTACCTTTTCAGTTGATAGAGCAATGCAACAACCACAATCTGCAGATGATACATGTTATTATATTCAAACTATAGATGCACATGCAGAATTATTAGAAGAATTTCCAGAATTACAAGGAACAGGAGAATGTTCTTTAGGAGAAGGTAATGAACCAATTGATGAAGTTGAAATGTTAGCTACACTTATAGCTAATGGATATGAACCAACAATAGAAGAAATTCAAATGCTAAAAGAAGAAGACAGATATCGATATAAATCATCGATAGAAGAACCACCGAAATTAGAGTTAAAGCCACTTCCAAACCATTTGGAATACGCTTATTTACATGGTGAATCTGAATTACCTGTAATAATATCGTCTTCTCTTACTGAAAATGAGAAATCACAACTCATTTCTGTGTTGAAAGCTCATAAACCATCCATTGCATGGAAGATTCATGATATTAAAGGAATAAGTCCTTCGTATTGCACACATAAAATCCTTATGGAAGAAGGTCATAAAACGTATGTGCAACGCCAACGAAGACTAAATCCTAATATGCAAGATGTAGTTAAGAAAGAGATTATTAAACTACTAGATGCAGGTCTAATTTATCCAATCTCTGATAGTCCATGGGTAAGCCCAGTTCAATGCGTGCCTAAGAAGGGTGGCATGACTGTTATTACAAATGAAAAAAATGAGCTTATTCCTACTAGGACTGTAACAGGATGGCGTGTGTGTATTGATTATAGAAAATTAAATGACGCCACCAGAAAAGATCACTTTCCCTTACCTTTCATAGATCAAATGTTGGAAAGATTAGTCGGAAATAGTTACTATTGTTTTCTAGATGGATTTTCCGGATATTTTCAAATTCCAATAGCACCCGAGGACCAAGAGAAAACCACATTCACATGCCCTTATGGTACTTTTGCTTACAAACGCATGCCATTTGGACTTTGCAACGCCCCTGCAACCTTTCAAAGGTGTATGATGGCGATTTTTCATGACATGATAGAAGAATGCATGGAAGTTTTCATGGATGACTTTTCAGTCTTCGGTGATACATTTGAAACATGTCTAGCTAATCTTGAACGAATGCTTATTAGATGCGAACAATCAAATCTAGTACTTAATTGGGAGAAATGCCATTTCATGGTTAAAGAAGGCATCGTTCTTGGACATAAAATTTCAAAAGAAGGAATTGAAGTGGATAGAGCTAAAGTAGATGTAATTGCTAAACTTCCACATCCCACCAATGTTAGAGGAGTAAGGAGTTTTCTAGGGCATGCCGGTTTTTACCGACGTTTCATAAAAGATTTTTCTAAAATTGCCACTCCTATGAATAAACTCCTAGAAAAGGATGCTCCGTTCATCTTTTCAGATGAGTGTATCAAATCTTTTAATATTCATAAAGAGAAACTCACTAATGCGCCGATCATGATAACACCAAATTGGAATATACCATTTGAACTAATGTGCGATGCAAGTGATTTTGCAATGGGAGCCGTTTTAGGACAAAGGATTGAAAAACGATTTCAACCTATATATTATGCTAGTAAGACATTACAAGGAGCACAAACGAACTATACAACTACTGAAAAAGAACTCCTTGCTATTGTCTTTGCTTTTGACAAATTTCGATCATATCTCGTTCTAGCAAAAACGGTGGTCTATACCGACCATTCTGCTCTTAGATACCTATTTTCAAAACAAGATGCTAAACCAAGATTAATCCGTTGGATCTTACTCTTACAAGAGTTTGATATTGAAATCCGAGATAAAAAAGGAGCAGAAAATCTCGCCGCTGATCATCTTTCTCGTCTTGAAAATCCCGAATTAGAAGTTCTAAATGAATCGTCCATACAAGACAACTTTCCTGATGAATATCTATTGAAGATAGATTATAAAGAAATTCCATGATTTGCAGACTATGCAAACTACTTAGTTTGTGGATTCCTTGAAAAAGGATTATCGTACCAAAAACGAAAGAAATTCTTCAGTGATATAAAACACTATTTTTGGGAAGATCCACATCTGTTTAAAAGTTGTCCCGATGGAATAATACGCTGATGTGTATTTGGAGATGAAGCTAGTAAAATTTTAAACCATTGTCACACAGGACCAACAGGAGGGCATTATGGGCCTCAACTAACAGCAAAAAAAGTTTATGATGTTGGATTCTATTGGCCTACAATTTACAAAGACTCACACCTTCTTTACAAATCCTGTGATGCTTGTCAAAGGGCCGGAAAAATAAGTCAACGTGATGAAATACCACAAAATGTCATACAAGTATGTGAAGTATTTGACATTTGGGGTATTGACTTTATGGGTCCATTTCCAAAATCTCATAATAATCTCTATATTCTCGTAGCCATTGATTATGTATCTAAATGGGCGGAAGCACAAGCTCTCCCAACTAATGATGCACGAGTTGTAGTCAACTTTTTAAAACGTCTTTTTGCAAGGTTTGGAACACCGAAAACTTTAATAAGTGATCGGGGTACTCATTTCTGTAATAATCAACTTGAGAAAGTTCTTAAAAGATATGGAGTAACTCATAAAATCTCCACCGCATATCATCCACAAACAAGTGGACAAGTTGAAAATACCAACCGAGCTTTAAAACGTATTCTAGAGAAAACCGTAGGATCAAATCCGAAGGAATGGTCCATTAAATTGGAGGATGCACTCTGGGCTTTTAGAACAGCCTACAAAACTCCAATTGGAACCACACCTTTTAGACTTGTTTATGGAAAAGCATGTCATCTTCCAGTAGAAATTGAACACAAAACATTTTGGGCTTTGAAGACATGTAATCTTGATATACATGAAGCTGGACGTCTACGATTAAGTCAACTAAACGAATTAGAAGAGTTAAGACATGAAGCATACGAAAATTCATTAATCTATAAAGAAAAAACGAAGAAATGGCATGATAAAAGAATCAGAAGTTTAAAAGAATTTAAAGAAGGAGACAGATTTCTTCTTTTCAATTCACGATTCAAGCTATTTCCTGGAAAATTGAAATCAAGATGGTCTGGACCATTCATAGTCAAAAGAGTTTTCCCATACGGAACGATAGAATTAATAAATTCAAATGGGATTGAATTTAAAGTTAATGGTCACAGAGTTAAACATTACATACATGGTCCGATGGAAGAAGACAATGAAGTTAATCACAATTTCGATACCACAGCTAACTAAGTATAGGGGGTTTATGTATTTCTGTTAGAGTTAGATTGTCTGTTTTCGTGTAGTTCTCGAAAATGGAACCCGAACGGTCTTTCCCTAGCAGACCCTAAAGAACTAGTCTTCTCCCCCCCATTCTGAATTTTTATTTTTTTTTTAGGAAATGAAGACTGCCTGTGAACTAAACCATGGTCTAATGCTACACGCTTTGATCACTAAACATAATAATGACACACTTCCGAGTGAAATAGTATCAGTAATCAGAGAAAGATTGGATGGAGTTAGAAAAGAATCCAGATGCGAAGATAATAAGTTACAATTTGGTAAAGGAAAATCAAAATCCGCAGCGAAAAGAAGAGCAGGACACCTAGAAAGATGTCACAAATGCGGAAAATGGTCACATGGAGGTAAATGTTCAAATAATCAAACCTATTCAAACACCGAATTTGTTACTTTATGCAGAGACGGACCGTTCATATGTTTAGAAGAAAAAACACTGAATGCTCGAGGTTACGCCTATGTAGCCATGGAAAACCAATTAATCCGACTATCTTATGAATGGGATAGATCATATAACTAAGAAATCTATTTCACAGGTATGTTTGTACAGTTTTTATTTTTTTTTATTTTTATTTTTAACCTTTTGATAATAAACGCTAATTTGTTCGCTATAAAGTATTAAATTGGTATTGAATAAAATTAGGTTTGGCGACCGAAATTATTGATATCATACAAAAATTTATTACATCACTGCGAAATTTAACGTTTATTCTTAAGGTATAAATATCTTTAATCAATCAACCCAAAATATTTCAAAAATTCGTCATGAGTTAAATTAGGTCTTGGAACCGAAATTACTTTACCGAAAAGAGGGGCACATATTTTTGATAATATTTGATTGATTAAAGTGGGATAAAAAGCCAAAAAGATTTTTAATTTTATTTTTACCATGTTTTTAAAATTAATATATAAATCTTAAATTAATATTGTAAACTTTGTAAAAACAATATATTTAAAATTGTAAATATTTGAAAAATTAATATAAGTTTGGTGTGAATTTATAATATGAATTTTTAAATTAAGTTTGGTGTGAATTTTTAATTTTTAAAATATGAATTTTATTTTTATGCATTTTAAATTGTAAGTTTGGTGTGAATTTTTAATATTAATTTTGAATTTTATATTTAAATTGTGTGAATTTAAAAACAAAAATTTACTTTATCTCATTAAGTTAAAAATATAATTTTTAAAATTCGTCGTAAGTTGAAGACTAGGTCTTTGAACCGAAATTACTTTACCCAAGGGAGGGACGAGAACTTTTATTATCATTATTTTTAATCTTATTGAATTAAAGTATGCCAAAAACATTAAAAAAAACCCCAAAAATCTTAGCTTTTAAAACAATCGCTACAAAAAGACAAATTTTAAAATTTTGTCGAAGGACGGACTAGGACATCGATCCGAAACGACCTCGTCCTAAATAACAAGGGAAACAAAATTTTAAAATTAAATACTTAATTGTTTTAATTAGTATAAGATGTTAAAAAAAAAATACAAACTCCGCGACTCGCGGAGTTTGAAGGTTCAAACACCGCGACTCGCGGAGGGACCGAATTACAGAAAAAAATAAAGGAGCTGGAACAGCTCAGTCCACATGACACCCACAAAACATACTGCGAAAAAACCCGAAAATATCACACAAAAATCGAATTTTTTCACCATTAATCATCAAATCTTTTACTAAAATCATGTTGAGAAGGATGCTATCAAGGAATTACTCAAGAAAAACGGTAAATTTCTACACCTAAACACCATTTAATCCGAAAATTAGTGTTCTTGAGCAATTTTTTCCCCAATTTGATTTTGATGCTTTTTAGTGTAATTATGCTTAAATTGTTTATGTATTATGCTTGTATAACCTAGATTGATGCTATTTAACATGATTAGAAGCCTTAAACTTCAAATTTTGAGTAATCTAGGGTTTGTGTTCTTGAGCAATTTGGGGCTTTTTGATATAAACAGGTTATGGCCGATTTTTGTCATGAATTGTTGCTAAATTAAGTAATGTAACATGTTTAGGTAGTTAAATGATCCAAACTTTGAGCCTAAACATGATTTTGAGAATTAAAGTGGACTTTTTCAAGTCTAAAATTCATGAACTTGATTTTTGAGAGATAATGCCATTTGAAACTTGTTTAATTGCTAGTAATGATTATTTTGACATGTTATTTGAGTTGAATGCTTATGAACTTGGCAAACATTTTCGTATATGCTTATTTGAAAAAGTGTAGATTTGATGAAAATATGAAAATGAGCTTAAGTTTGATATAAATTGATCATGTGATTGTAATTATTTTGATTGATGATTTTGCTGACACTAATGCATATTTGGATGCACAAAAATTGTGTTTGATGTATTTTGCAGACTGAAAGGGATGAATCTTCATCCCAAGCTCGCAATGCTCCTGCTGAGAATGCGGAACAACAGGAGGTGGATAACTACTACAAACAAGATATACCTCATCCAGTCATGATATTTTCTGATATGCACTTGGAAGATTTGCACCCGAACTTGAGATTTGACAGACTTTGGATAGATTATCCAAAATACCAAAGGGGTTTGCATACTCTTCATTCTAAAGTTGTTGAGGTACCTAGGGTCATAGAATGGGGACCATTAGAAGCTGTAGAATTGGCCGGGCCAATTAGGGAATTACTTGCACAAAGGTATGGTAATTCTACTTTTAACGACTGGGTACGTTTATTCACCATGCGTAGACCTGTATATAAAGTATGGTGTGAAGAATTGTTGTGTAGTATAGAATTAAATGATCGGGTAGCTAGTTTAACCGATCGATCTTTTATTAGATTTTTGTTAGGAGGTTCGATGCGCCACATGTCTTTACTAGACATGGCTCAGGCTTTACGTATATATACGCCTGAGGAGTTAGCATCTGCCGATTGTAGAGGGTTGATATTGAACGGTAGGAAGATAGACGAAAATTTTGATACGCATGGTGTATGGAGTCAAATGACTAGCCATCACCGATTCAAATGAGGAAATTACTCTTATTTGGATATAGATAGAGCTGAATTAAGAGTAATTCATAGGTTTTTAGCTAATTTGATTACACAAAGAGGTAAGAACAAGGAAAAGGCAAAATGAACAGGATTGTTTTACCACATGTGTATTCGAGACCCACAAAGCGCTGTAAGTATACCTTATTGTGTGGGTTATTATTTATCAGCTATGGTTAGGGGGATGAGACCGCATAGCATAATAGGAGGTGGTATATTTATTACTTTGATTGCTGAATATCTCGGTGTGGATATAAGTCGGGGGGGATTGTTAGTCGAAGAACCAGAACCCCGCGATACAATAGGTTTAAATGTATACCATGGTGCGAAAGTTTTGAAGAGGCGAAATAACGCCGCAGTACAATACCATGGTAGACATCCACAGGTTGAGAGAAACCAACAGCAAGGTAATGTAGGAGGGGGAAATGAAATGCAAGAAATGCAAAGGTTTATAGCTTCACAGGAGTACGAAAATGCTGGACATAGAGCATTTGAAGATTGGCAAGTTCATCAAAACCAAATCATAGCTTATTGCTAACATATAGGTAGAAACTATATTCCTACTACAAAGCCCATATTCCCTCCCTGGTCTATAGAGATTCAACCACCGTATCCTACGTATAACCCAGCCGAAGCATTTTATAGCACCTATGGTTATGCATGGAACCCCTACTGGTATCAGTATCATCCCTAGTCTACTTAGTTTTATTTATTTTGTAATTTGTAATGTTGATACGTTTAATACTTATTTAATATTGTAATAGTTTTTATAATTTTCTAACTTTTATTCTTAGATTTTAATAATTTTTGAATGTGGGGTAATATACCAAACTTCAAAAATATGTATATATGTTTGCAGTTTATCTTATGTACACAACAGGGTAAAACAACGCATTTTCAAATACTGGCATTAAGTTCAGCAAAAGCAACTAATTTTGACGACAAGATGCAAAATATATGTGAAATAACAACAAGACGGAATGAACAAATGATATGCACCATTTATCATTCAGCAAGCAAACACAAAATATGTTTGGAAACTTTGGTAAAATTTAATCATTTTCACACAAATCACCCTCAATAATTTAAATTGTTACTGATTTCTTGCAAATGAGGGCATTGCAAGATCTTAAGTGTGGGAAGGGGTTAAATTCTTTCGGATTTTTAAAATTTTTATCTTAAACACTTGGTTACCATTAAAAATACTAGTAACGTAGTAGTTGTATTAGAATCTAGTGCTCTCTGATGATAAAGAACAACCCTAGTCTTATATACTGACTACCCAATTCTAGTAAAAAATTTCAAAATTTTCAATTAAATGAACTCAAAATCATGTTTATACATATTTATGAACGATAAAACTAGGTGTTAACACCGAAATTATTGTTACCTCATAAAGGACATAAATTGAGAAACAAACCAAAATATTAAAATTCATTTAAAATGGAATAGAGGACAATAAAAAGGAAAATAAAAGCCAAGTGTGGGAAAAATTACCAAGTTATCTTAAACATATGTCACATATTTCTGTAACAAATAACTGAAAATACTTTTGCTTTGGACTAAACTAAACTATTTTACCCGATGAAAGAAAAGAAGAGATGGATCTACACGGTGAATCAATTCCATCATTAAAAGGAAGTAAAGTCTTCCGAAAAAGAAACGCGCTTCTTGATTTAGGTCATGACCAGCTGTAGGTTGACGAAAAACCTAGAAAAGTCATCACTAAAATCAGCAGGAAATCCACGGACCTCAGCATCAAACAGGGTCGTCAAGTGGTCAGACTTATCCTAACCATGAGAAGGATTTATCTCGTAAAATGGGGGGCACCATGCAAATTAGCTGGATAAGACTAATGAATCAGATCCCCAGAAAGGATAATCTCCTTAAAAGATCAAAAATCAGCTTTTAAGCCTGATATTACTCAATCCTTGAGATTGACCTTAAAGATTGAGAATTACAAACTCATGGAATTCAATGATATCTAAACTCGAGCCTGAACGAGAAAATATTTTGATCAAAATTACAAACCGATTTGTTTTCTAAAAACCCATTTTCAATGCGTTCATTACCATTGAACGTAAAATCCTAGGAATTCACCTAGAATTCATTAGGTCACCTGAACCAAATCGGGTGTCAACCGTAAGAACGGTGGTTGCATAGTGGTCAAAGACAGGACCTTGTGCCAAACCTACAAATTATAAGGGTGAGCTTTACTATTGCTCCTACCAAGGATAGTAATTGCGTCTGACACGTTATAGACCATAATTAAAAGCATGTCAGGGGACATTGCCTTAACAGTTGCTTGTTCAACGCTTTCCTTTACAACCGGACGGTAGTTTACCTAAAGGTAATATACAGGACAAGTAAACTGGACGTGTTGCTTTCCAAATACAAGGTTAGCAAGTAGGTGACACAAAACCATAAGTTTTGAGCTAAAATTTTCAAATCTGAAACCCACCAAACCCACAAAAATATTTTGCAAACACCGGTGAAGGGTTATTCCGGAAAACTTATCTAGGGTAAAAACTAGATTTAATTTTCAAAAGATCAAATATTTTCATAAAGATCCAATTTCCTTAATGGATCTAAATTTTTATAGTCATGTGGGACTGTAAACCATATCGTTACTACCATTGTTTATACCGCCGTATAGAAATCACTGATGTACAAAGTGTGAAGAATAAAGAAGTGATTCTAGTATTTCAAGACGATATTGCTTGAGGACAAGCAACGCTCAAGTGTGGAAATATTTGATAATGCTAAAAACGAACATATATTTCATAGCATTATTCCTCAAGAAAGACAAGCTTTTAGTTGCAATTGTTCTATTTACAAGTGATATTCGTTTAAATAATAAAAGGTGAAGACAAAAGACAGATTCGACGAAGTGAAGACGCAAACGACCAAAAAGCTCAAAAGTACAAAATACAATCAAAGAGGTTCCAATTATTGATAAGAAACGTCTCGAAATTACAAGAGTACAAGATTCAAAACGCAAAGTACAAGATATTAAATTGTACGCAAGGACGTTCGAAAATCCGGAACCGGGACCAGAGTCAACTCTCAACGCTCGATGCAACGGACTAAAAATTACAAGTTAACTATGTATATAAATATAATATAATATATAATTAATTATATTAATTATATATATATTATATTTATAAAATAAACCGTCGGTAAACAAAGAGCCAAAATGGAGTGAGCTGTAATTACAAACTCCGCGACTCGCGGAGTTTGAAGGCAAAAGTTGCCGCAAGTCGCGGAGCCCCAAAAACTGAAACTCCCTATAAAAGCAAACAAATTCTGATCGCAAAAAACACATAATAAATATCCATCAATCTCTCTATCTATATACGTAATATTTATATTTATAATTTATATTTTAATTTTAATTTTAATTTTAATCCTAATAATAAGGGTATGTTAACGAATGTTGTAAGGGTGTAAGTCGAAATTCTGTCCGTGTAACGCTACGCTATTTTTAATCATTGTAAGTTATGTTCAACCTTTTTAATTTAATGTCTCATAGCTAAGTTATTATTATGCTTATTTAATCCGAAGTAATCATGATGTTAGGCTAATTACTAAAATTGGGTAATTGGGCTTTGTACCATAATTGGGGTTTGGACAAAAGAACGACACTTGTGGAAAATTAGACTATGGGCTATTAATGGGCTTTATATTTGTTTAACTAAATGATAGTTTGTTAATGTTAATATAAAGATTTACAATTGGGCGTCCCTATAAATTACCATATACACTCGATCGGACACGATGAACGGGGTATTTATATGTACGAATAATCGTTCATTTAACCGGATACGGGAATGGATTAATAGCCACTAGAATAATTAAAACAGGGGTGAAATTATGTACAAGGACACTTGGTATAATTGATAACAAAATATTAAAACCTTGGGTTACACTCAGTCGACATCCTGGTGTAATTATTAAACAAAGTATTAAAATCTTGTTACAGTTTAAGTCCCCAATTAGTTGGAATATTTAACTTCGGGTATAAGAATAATTTGACGAGGACACTCGCACTTTATATTTATGACTGATGGACTGTTATGGACAAAAACCAGACGGACATATTAAATAATCCAGGACAAAAGACAATTAACCCATGGGCATAAAACTAAAATTAACACGTCAAACATCATGATTACGGAAGTTTAAATAAGCATAATTCTTTTATTTCATATTTTATTTCCTTTATTTTATATTTAATTGCACTTCTAATTATCGCATTTTATTTATTGTTATTGTATTTGATTGCAATTTAATTTTCGTACTTTTTAATTATCGCAAGTTTATTTTATCGCACTTTTATTTATCGCAATTTCATTATCGTTATTTACTTTACGCTTTAATTTAAGTCTTGTATTTATTTTTAATATTTTACATTTGGTTTTAACTGCGACTAAAGTTTTAAAATCGACAAACCGGTCATTAAATGGTAAAAATCCCCCTTTATAATAATAATATTACTTATATATATATATTTGTATTTTTATAAAAGTAAACTAATATAGCGTTAAGCTTTGTTTAAAGATTTTCCCTGTGGAACGAACCGGACTTACTAAAAACTACACTACTGTACGATTAGGTACACTGCCTATAAGTGTTGTAGCAAGGTTTAAGTATATCCATTCTATAAATAAATAAATATCTTGTGTAAAATTGTATCGTATTTAATAGTATTTTCTGCTAAAAATTAATAGTATTTTATACCCCTTAGCAATAGCATCCAGCAAGGTGTCTGGTTAATTTGTCTGCCACATCAGCAATAGCATGGGTGCGTATAGCATCAACATAATCATTGTAGGGATTCCCTACAAGACTGGATCCAAGCACCTTCGCTATCAAACCCGGTATATCCTTCTTAAGCTCGGAAAAGTTGCTCTCACCCTTCTCCGCCCTCTGGAAAAGCCCTGCAGACTTTTCCCTTTCTGCAGATAACTGCTTTTCTAACTCAGCAATCTTCAACTGATCCTCCTCAACCCTTTTCTTCTCAGCATCCACCAACTTGTCTTTCTCCTCTTGCAGGACAGTAGCAGCATCTAGAGCATTTTTTAGCTCAGTCTCCTTAGCTTTTATTGTTTTCTGAGCGTCACTCAAGGCACGCTCAGCATCAGCAGCTCTCTTACGAGCATTTGCACCTTCAGCTATATCTTTACGGGCTATAGCAAGAATAGACTCCTGATGCTCCTGCAGTTGTAGGACGGACTCCAGCTGATTGGTTAGTAGCAAGTGAGTAGTAGCAGTTGATTCCCTGAGTTGTTCAGAACGGAGAGCGTTTAAATGAGGTTTCAACTCAGGGATAGCACAACCCTGCAACAACAAAATATTATGATTAAATATTGCAAGATTACATAAATAAATCGCAAGTACAGGCATACAGATGATTTAATCGTTAATACCTGAAGAGCAGTTGCAAAACCTTTGCTCTTAGTAGCAGGATAATCAATGAGTGCCTGCAACGTACTAACATGAGCAGGAACTTGTGGCACTTGCACATTTGATGATGTGACAGCAGGGTTGCCATTGTTGGGAGGAGGAGAACGGTAAGAGGCATCGTCCTCCGTCCTCTGTTCAAACTCAGATTCATTAAAGGGAGTGAAGTTGTAGTCCGGAGTTTTTAGTGTTTTATCTCCTTCACTCTCACGGTTTTCCTCTGGCACCCGTTCACCGCCCTCAGTAGCCTTCCCTTGGCTATCATCAGATTCTGCTAAAATCACTAACAAGAACAAATTAGCATTATGAACAAACATAACAGTTATAAGCAAAAACATGTGCATTATCAAGAAAGAGCAGAATGGACATACTTCTTCTTCGTTTCTGCTTTTGGCCCCCTCTGTACTTTTTACCCTCTTAGAGCCTATGCTCTTCTTCCTTGTCTTTTGGGTTGGAGGGGGGTGGGGTTTGTTTCACCCGTGATATCAACCGAACCAGATGTCTGCTGCTCAGCGGTGGTGGTGTCGTCCGCTGTCCGCTCAGTGTCTGTCTCTTCAGACCCAGATTCACTGTCCGAGCTGCTAACAACAATTTCTTCCCCCTTTTCAGCAGCAACAGCATCAGCAGCAGCTTTAGAATCAGCTGCAGCTCTCTCCGCCTCTAGCTCTTCAGCAGTTTTGTCACGAGCAGTGACCTCTACTTCATCATCAAGATCAAGGATAAAAGAGCAGAACAAATCTGCATCACAGAGTTGGCTGCAAAAATTGAACATGAACAGCAATATACGCAAACATGACAAGCAATAGAAACGAATTTATATATATAATAGGATGATCATATCACATCCTACCCTGGTTTTCTCATGAAGTACTGGTACAGAAGTGCTTGACCATTCTTGACTCACTTTGCACAGCACAAGAATTCCCTCATACCTCTCGTATGATCTGGGCTGAAGGCGGAGCTCTTTTAAGTTATTTACTATCCGCTGCTCTGTGGCAGAAATCTTAACACCCTTTCCTACACTAGCATCAATAGCACCCCATTCCCGGACAACGGAGTACTCCTCCGGAATAACAGTCTCATCAACAAAGAAAAATGGACTTTTCCAGTCCTTCAAATTTGAAACTCTATTTGTACCAACAAAATAAGTATTTCGCTTACTATCAATAGTAAGCCAGCAGTCACTAATCGTGTAAATTCTAAACAAGGAGATAAAAACTTTAATGCGAGGCTTTATATTAATAGCATTACAGTACATTTCAAAAAGGATGATTTTTTGAAGGCCATGGGGATGCATCTGACTAAGACAGGCCTTATAATATCTAAGAAGACGAAGAATAAAGTTAGTAAGGGGAACACGGAGATTGTCGTGGGTAATTTGTAAAGCGTATAAAGTAATTTTTCCGTCAGGAGGGTTGTCAGCAGTTTGTTTGTTGGTGGGAAGAACAGGGTTGTATTGATTAAGATGGCGGAAGGCAATCTTTAACCCATCTAAGTATTCACTTGTCAATGATGACGCCATCGTGCTAACTTCTGGAATGTCAGCGGTATTTGACGAAGAAGGCTTTGGGTGTTCTTGGCAAGGACTTGGAGTAGAAGCCATGATAATACAGTAAAAAGATATCAACAAGAAGAAAATAGCAGAAGGATGAAGTATAACTGACCTTGGAAAGATGCTAAACCTTAAAAAGTTGAAAATTGAAGAATGCGATGAAGATTTGGGGAGAAATATGCTTTTCAGATCTTGGCAAAGGTAAAAAAGTGAGGGTAAAATGGTTATGACGGTTTATATAGGAGTTCATCGATGCAATTTTTATGGCCATGATTAAGACACGTGTACGGGTGAGTTTGAACATGGGGTACGAAATAACACTTTTTACAGCTGGAGGCGCGTGGAGGATCTCAACCATGCAAAATTAATCATAACAGTGTCAGTAAAATTCGTCTACATTTAATGCCTGTAATGTTTTCCCCGATGCAAATGGGCAATGAGCTGGCTAGTTTGGCATGCGTTATCAAAAGTTTAATAACTTAAACATTTTTCAAAAGCTTAAGTATTAAACTGGGGGGACTTAATGGTGTATCCTATCGTATACACGCATGAAAGGCATAATGGTTGCATAAAAGTATCATCAGGAAGACTGGAGACAACAGTTCTGTGGAGTTATCTATGACGACCCGGGAATTTCCGACCAAATTTAAACCTAATCTAATTATGATTTCGATACGATAAGCAAAGTCTGTAATGTTGAGTCTCAAAAACTTTGAACTGTGTTTATATATACATTTGACCTTTGACTGTTCCCGACGATTCACGAACCAACGTTGTAAATAAATACATATATATTTAAATATATATATATATATATATATATATATATAATAATAATAATAATAATAATAATAATAATAATAATAATAATAATAATTTGAAATATTATTTGATATAATATATGATTAAATTTTAAGAAATAAATATGTAAAATAATTCAATGTAATGAAAACTATTATTATAAGTATATATTTAAAAATGTATATAAATACTATTTATAAATATATAAAATTATATTAAATAGATTTGTTAAAAATTTATAATATATTTATTTTAGTAATTAAACTTGTTATTTAAAACTGGTTGCATATAGAAAGAGAATATGTTAAAAATAATTGATTTCGAACCTAATTAGTAAACGTCAGTGATACTCGGTTGACGTTTCATTAGTTTTAATATAGATATAATACATGTTCATGAATGATTAAGATAAAAGTTGGAATGTAAATTGATTACGAAGATTTTAGATTTGTTAAAGATATTTTTAACATTTTTAAGTTTAAATATTAGTACTCCGTACCTATAAATTGGAATAGAAAATAAATAATTATTGAACCTTTTTGATCAGGTTTCAAACAGTTAATGAGTGAAATAATTAATTATATTTAATCTAAAAGTTTAGGATTTTTAGGAACACTTTTATACGACAACTGTTTAGCAAAGGACACGATATAGCTATCCGTGATAAAGTGTTGACAGAGTAACCCGTGAAGAATTCAATCATTTATGTATACTGTTCTTTCTTTGAATTAAGAGTCAATATTTTATTATTATTAAAGTTAGGGAGTACTGTATTTCCTGTCCTATATCTAATATTTATATTCTGTAAATACATACATAGAGATAGATTAGCACATACATGAAACCCAACATCTAAACTTCTATACTCTGCTCTTATATTTCATTGAGCCAGCAACCACGTCCGGCCACCTTTAACCATCATTAGAACACCATCAATCACCACAATTATACGGCTACCACCCTAAACTGCAACTAGACCATATTACCACCATCCTCCATCTCTCCCTCTCCCTTTTTCGGTTTTGGAACCAAATTCAAATCATAGACAACCATGAACAAACACCATAAAAGTTGCTGCAACAGTTACATTTTCTGTTTTCATTTCAAACACCCACAACCAACCACCACTCGCCACCCAACAATCACCGTAAACCAAGAACCATCGAACATCATACGCCACCACCTTCCATCACCATAACCATCAAACCCTTAAACCATCATCATCAACCACCACAGGTCACCACAATAGCCATAACCACCGCTGTTATTTGTTTTCTGTTTCTCTTCTCCATGCTCGATACAGCTACTGCTAAAGCTCCTGTATTCTGATCCTATTTGAAACCCTTTTTGTTTCTTTTATATTTCTTTAAACCTCGAAACTATTGTTGACATGAAGAAGAAGATGATTAGTGATTACTCGATGATTTCTTATTTTTCTATTCGAATATCATAATGAGAAGATACCGGGTTGGTGATGATTGAGGAATGAAGGATGATGATGGTTCGATGATAAAATAAAGATGATTATGATATATGATGTTATTATTTTATGTGACACGAGTATGATAATCATGAACACGAAATGATGAGGACGATTAGGAATTGATGATGATTAACGTGCCGTGATTCTGTAATAATGAGGGACTGTGATGATGATTGATGAATGTGTACACGATGGTATTACAGAAATCGAGTTAAGAAGAAGAAGGAGAAGAACATATATTTAAAGGTTAAAAGAATTTAGAATGGAAATTATATCACAAAGGCAGAGGCAGCATAATGGTTAGGAGTGTGTTGGGTGAGCGAGGCGTCCTGAGTTCGATACCAGACTTCTACATTTTTTTTCCCTTTTCTTCCAATTATTTAATCAGCAAGTTACAAGATACACAACCCATATGTTGTTGTTGGACAGCAGCCTACTTATGTTGGGCCTAGTTTGCAAGTTGGGCCGTAAATTAGTGATTATTTAAATGGGTTAACAGGCTACTTTATAGTATTAATGTTGGGCCGAGATGATAATTGACGGGTTAAATAGATTAAACATATGAAATATAACAGAATGGATTAGATGGTGTTATGGTTAAGGTGCATCTTTAGGGATCGAGTGGTCCTAGGTTCAAGGCCGGGCGTAAGCGTTTATTTTTAAGGCTTATCACATTGAGGTAGTTTTTCTAATACTTCTATTATTATTATTATCTTTATTATTATTATCATTATTAATATTATAATTATTGTTATTATTAGTGCTTTGTTATTTGTACAAGTATTATGGTTATTATTATTATTATTACTAAAATAAGTAATAGTTACCAATTATTATTTATCATAATTAAAATTACAAATATGATTATTATTATTGTTATTACTAATATTATTACCATTTCTAGATTTATTATTAAGTAGTAATGTTATTTATATTATCATAGTATTATTATAAGTATTACTAAAAACATAATTTTTTTACCACTTTAGTATTATTATCAAAATTATGATTATGATTATTATTAGTATGAAAATAATACGAATCATTATTATTTTCATAAATATTAGTATTAGTATCTTCTTATAAATAATAGAATTATTAATATTAACATAAGTAGTATTATTTGTATTATCACGGGTATTATTATTATGAAATTACTAAAATCAGTAACATAGCTATCATTAATAGAAAAATTAATATTTTACAATTATAATTATTAATATCAATATAATTATCATTAAGTATTATAATTACTATCATTTTTTTTACCACTATTAATATTATTTTAGTTTTATTATAACTACTATTATTAATAAGCAAATATATATGTTAATATATATATATACATATATATAAATATATATATATATATATATATATATATATATATATATATATATAATACATATGACATAACGAAAAGTAATAACAAAATGAATAAATAAAACATATATATTATTAAAAGTATATAACCAATAAATTTATATATATATGGTTCGGTTACCAATATGTATATTAATAAATATATAAATGATATAGGTTCGTGAATCCGAGGCCAACCCTGCTTTGTTCAGTTGTTTAATGTCGTTCTATGTATTTTTACTACAAAATACATTAGGTGAGTTTCATTTACCTTTTTACCCTTTATATTTTTGGGCTGAGAATACATGCGCAAATTTTTATAAATGTTTTACGAAATAGACACAAGTAATCGAAACTACATTATATGGTTGAATTATCGAAATCAAATATGCCCTTTTTTATTAAGTCTGGTAATCTAAGAATTAGGGAACAGACACCCTAATTGACGCGAACTCTAAAGATAGATCTATCGGGCCCAACAAGCCCCATCCAAAGTACCGGATGCTTTAGTACTTCGAAATTTATATCATGTCCGATGGAGGATCCCGGAATGATGGGGATATTCTTATATGCATATTGTGAATGTCGGTTACCAGGTGTTCAATCCATATGAATGATATTTTTGTCTCTATGCATGGGACGTACGTTATGAGAAATGGAAATGTGAAATCTTGTGGTGTATTAAAATTATGAAATGATTGTTTATGTTAAACTAATGAACTCACCAACCTTTTGGTTGACACTTGAAAGCATGTTTATTCTCAGGTACGAAAGAAATCTTCCGCTGTGCATTTGTTCATATTAGAGATATTACTTGGAGTCATTCATGACATATTTCAAAAGATGTTGCATTCGAGTCGTTGAGTTCATCAAGATTATTATTAAGTCAATTATATTTGGATATATTATGAAATGGTATGCATGTCTATCAACTGTCGATGAAATGAAAGTTTGTCTTTTAAAAACGAATGCAATGTTTGTAAAATGTATCATATAGAGGTCAAGTACCTCGCGATGTAACCAACTATTGTGAATCGTTTATAATTGATATGGATTTCATCCAGATGGATTAGGACGGGTCACGACAGTTGGTATCAGAGCAGTGGTCTTAGCGAACCGGGTCTGCATTAGTGTGTCTAACTGATAAGTCGTTAGGATGCATTAGTGAGTCTGGACTTCGACTGTGTCTGCATGTCAAAAGTTTTTCTTATCATTCGTGTCGAAATTCATCTACTTATTATCCTTAAGAAATTACCTGCTTATCATTCTTTGTCTAGACACATCTTACTGCAATGATTGCATGAATAGTGTATAGACAAAATTCATATCTTAGCGTATCTATTACTGTAGACTTTATCTGACACGTTTCCTTAATTTCCTCCGTAACCTACGGGATCTTCTTTAGTATATTAGATATTCTATCTAATTAGAATATTATCCGATTACCGAAAATCATTTCATATCGAAAATCCTCTAAAGAGATGGATCCTACACCTAGCTTGGATTCCATTAGTTCCGGAAGCAATTTCGAGATGCGTATTTAAGTAGACTCCAAAGTCAATGAACCCAAAATGTCTCCACCATTTAGCTATTTTTTCTTTCTGGAGGAGATGGGAGTGGGTCCGAGACTTACTCACTCGATGGAGAAATGAAGAAGGCGAGCCCTACCGCAAACCAAACTTACCTCCTAACATTGGAGAAAACGATGTACTCACCGGTGAACCTATGCGCAACACTGTATTCACCCTTCTTGCTAAAGTTTTTCACCTCAAAGGTCTCATTACTGCAATTTCAGAAAATATTCAACCTCTACTTCCGAATACCAATCGAAGGTGAATATTAGAAGAAGCTAGGGAACTTCGAATTGATAATCAAGATCTATCAAATCAGATGAGTGGATGGATAGAAATGATAGAGGGTAGGATAGAAACCCTGACAAGAAGGGTGCGTGAATTACAAGCTATACTTACTACACCAACATCATCATCAACCTCAGTACCAACAACACTTGTAGCACCGACAGCAACAATACCATCATCAGCAGCACCAGCAGCATAACCAGTACCAACAACAACAACATCATCACACGTCTCAACCTCGCAACCTATACCTCAAGCATAATCATCGTTATACGAATAGTTCTACATAAACTATCTTCGTCCTTCATGGCAATTATGTAATCTCTAATGTTTTAGAGATTATGTACTCTAGTTCTAGCTATAAATCTGATGAGTTTAATATCACATTGACTCATTAAATCCATGATACGTCTGAAGAAAATATATATGTATATATGTTTTCATAAAGATGGTAATTAAAAGTTTTATTGTACAAACTGTTAATGGTGAAAATATTTTAACGGGTAGGTAATACCCGAGGAATATTTAAGATTTTACATTAATAAGTTACACTGTACATTCTTCAAATCCGATTCAACCGTCATTTACTATCCTACTTACATCCATCGATATACAAATCCGTTCACCACAGAATAACCATATTCATCCAATTTCATATTGGGATTTTGATTTATCAGAATCCAACAAGTGGCATAATGAAGAAAACATTTAATAAAATAAAATTTGTTAGAAACAAACAAATTAACTATGAGAAATTTTGTTAAGAATCCACGCTAACTGTTCCAAGCTAATTGTTCCCAGCTAACTAATTACACTTTATTTATCGCAATTTAATTATCGCAATTTACATTCTCGCAATTTTAGTTATCATCATTTAATTTCTGTTATTTATTTTACGCACTTTAAATATCGGGACACGTATACAAGGTTTTGACATATCATATCGACGCATATATATATATATATATATATATATATATATATATATATATTATTTGGAATCACCATAAACACTCTAATTGCAGTAATGATCGAGTTCTCTATACAGGGTTGAGGTTGATTCTATAATAATATATATAGTTTGAGTTGTGATCGAGTCCGAGACATGTACACGGGTCATGATACGTATTAATTAATTCGAATATTATATATTAAACTATATATGAAATATTGAATTGCTAACTGTGGACTATCAACTGAGGACTACCAACATTGGACAAATAAAATGAATTAAAATATTGATTATAACATATGAAACTAAACAATTCTTCAAGTTTGCCACTTGATTTCATTCTTAAACCTCATTTGTATATTGACGATTACAATCTGCGTTCAAAGCTTTTATGATTCTTGAAAACACCTAAATCGAGAGGATGAACCAACCACACTTCATCTACGGAATAAGAGATTGACGCATATAGTTATGCACATGAAAACTCTCGAAAACTGAATAAACGTTTAACACATAGCTGTGTTAATTCCTTTAGTGTTATTATTACCCAAAATAACTTTTCAATCTTTTTCCAAATTAGCCAATTTTGTCACAGCTCCAACAAGTCAATTTCGACTTTCCACTCATATTAGCTTATTATAACCCTGATATATAAGATGTCTTTCGTCATTGATACCGGGAAACCGTTTATATCTCACCACATTAGCAGTAAATTTATCAACAACTCCGTTAATCTTTGACTTTTCGAAAAATCACTATATTAAGTGAAACCCTATCATTCACTCATTTACATCTTATACCGAGAATTACTATACCAATAACCGGAAATCAGCAAATCTGTATTGTGAATCTCGCAACATTTCCACATCAACAGTTATATGTATCCATATAACATTTATCTCTTAGAACTATGATCTTCCATTCTGAAACTCTGAAAAGCACCCTGCCTGCAAATTAATGCTCTGAATTTTTGAAAAGTTGAATGAAGCAACAAAAGCTGTAAATGACCTCAACAATCAAAAGTAGATGATAAAGAATGGAGTATTGGAAACACTCAATAGAGAATTTAGTACCGAAAAGTGGATTATGCGAAACTATGAAGGAAACCGTGGACAAATCACAAAGAATAAGTTTGAATTCAAAGAATCCAAAAGATTCAATGCCTGCTAAAGTCTTTAGCGAATATCTTGCTCCTTACTCTAAACCCTTGCGGACATTAGTCTCCATCATCCTTCAATATTAGAAATTCCAAGATATCATCGTATCTTTCATTATAAATATCCTCCATATTTCTGAAGATATTTTCATAACTATTCTTATCTGAAATCATTAATCTCTTCGTGCTATTAGTGTTACATCATATAGAAACTGTTAGTTTCTATATTCTGTAACTTTCGAGTTTAAATTATTAATGTTTTTGAAGTAATGTTGGAAATTGATGCATGAGTTAGTATAATATAATGACACTTGATCAACGTGATTATATTACAGTAATTCATGTTGAGTTTCTAATGGAACGTGATGATTCTCAGTACCATCATCATGTGCCATTTACACGACTCTTACATTCTACCCAATCTTCAAACGTATTAAGAACATATCTTATTGATAGTTCTATCTTTTCAGATATTTTGGTAATTTACCAAATCAAGATTGTGCCATTACTATTCCTTTCTTAAAAACATTAACTATGTTCATCCAAAACTTCATATCTACGAATTCTGGACCATTATTCGCTTGACTCGCGGACGGGAAGAGAAAACGAAAGCATGAAGCTCCGAAATATAATGGAGAATATAAAGCCCGATAACAACCCCGAATTACAAACCATGTATATCAATGCGTATAGCAATATAAAGACACGGGAGAATGAAAAACACTATAACCCCAAGGTAATGGTAGAAGGAAGTAGATTTCTCTAGTGACAGATGAAAAAGAAGAATGACAGACACAAAGGTCAGGAATATATTCAGAATTAGAACCGGATGGAGCATATTGACGAATGTTTTAACGTAATAATTGAGGTGGAAAGAATAGAAGATGTGAAGCATGGAAATAAGGAAACGAAGGGGGTGAATTTATAGTAAAATATCCGACAGAGCAATCAAAATAGATGATCGCATTTAAAGCGGATCCTAATTCCCTTAATTACCGAAGAATAAAATCTTATTACGAAGATTTTCTCCAAATCTCTTGAACTTGGAAATCAATCCTATCTATGTCAAAAGATATGACAAATCTATACAATTACTCATTTCACTCTCTTGTGATAGCTTCACTCGTACGCTTCACGTAATCAAATCGTTTTATCTATATTACTCAAAGATGATAATAAAACTCTATTTATCAACCCATATTCGTCATGAAAACATTTTTATTGTTAGCCATGACGACCTCACTCAAATTTCGGGACGAAATTTCTTTAACGGGTAGGTACTGTGACGACCCGGGAATTTTCGACCAAATTTAAACCTAATCTAATTATGATTTCAATACGATAAGCAAAGTCTGTAATGTTGAGTCTCAAAAAATTTGAACTGTGTTTATATATACATTTGACCTTTGACTGTTCCCGACGATTCACGAACCAACGTTGTAAATAAATACATATATATTTAAATATATATATATATATAATAATAATAATAATAATAATTTGAAATATTATTTGATATAATATATGATTAAATTTTAAGAAATAAATATGTAAAATAATTCGATGTAATGAAAACTATTATTATAAGTATATATTTAAAAATGTATATAAATACTATCTATAAATATATAAAATTATATTAAATAGATTTGTTAAAAATTTATAATATATTTATTTTAGTAATTAAACTTGTTATTTAAAACTGGTTGCATATAGAAAGAGAATATATTAAAAATAATTGATTTCGAACCTAATTAGTAAACGTCAGTGATACTCGGTTGACGTTTCATTAGTTTTAATATAGATATAATACATGTTCATGAATGATTAAGATAAAACTTGGAATGTAAATTGATTACGAAGATTTTAGATTTGTTAAAGATATTTTTAACATTTTTAAGTTTAAATATTAGTACTCCGTATCTATAAATTGGAACAGAAAATAAATAATTATTGAACCTTTTTGATCAGGTTTCAAACAGTTAATGAGTGAAATAATTAATTATATTTAATCTAAAAGTTTGGGATTTTTAGGAACACTTTTATACGACAACTGTTTAGCAAAGGACACGATATAGCTATCCTCGATAAAGTGTCGGCAGAGTAACCCGTGAAGAATTCAATCATTTATGTATACTGTTCTTTCTTTGAATTAAGAGTCAATATTTTATTATTATTAAAGTTAGGGAGTACTATATTTCCTATCCTATATCTAATATTTATATTCTGTAAATACATACATAGAGATAGATTAGCACATACATGAAACCCAACATCTAAACTTCTATACTCTGCTCTTATATTTCATCGAGCCAGCAACCACGTCTGGCCACCTTTAACCATCATTAGAACACCATCAATCACCACAATTATACGGCTACCACCCTAAACCGCAACTAGACCATATTACCACCATCCTCCATCTCTCCCTCTCCCTTTTTCGGTTTTGGAACCAAATTCAAATCATAGACAACCATGAACAAACACCATAAAAGTTGCTGCAACAGTTACATTTTCTGTTTTCATTTCAAACACCCACAACTAACCACCACTCGCCACCCTACAATCACCATAAACCAAGAACCATCGAACATCATACGCCACCACCTTCCATCACCATAACCATAAAACCCTTAAACCATCATCATCAACCACCACATGTCACCACAATAGCCATAACCACCGCTGTTATTTGTTTTTTGTTTCTCTTCTCCTTGCTCGATACAGCTACTGCTACAGCTCCTGTATTCTGATCCTATTTGAAACCCTTTTTGTTTCTTTTCTGTTTCTATAAACCTCGAAACTATTGTTGACATGAAGAAGAAGATGATTAGTGATTACTCGATGATTTCTTATTTTTCTGTTCGAATATCGTAATGAGAAGATAACGGGTTGGTGATGATTGAGGAACGAAGGATGATGATGGTTCGATGATAAAATAAAGATGATTATGATATATGATGTTATTATTTTATGTGACACGAGTATGATAATCATGAACACGAAATGACGAGGACGATTAGGAATTGATGATGATTAACTTGCCGTGATTCTGTAATAACGAGGGACTGTGATGATGATTGATGAATGTGTACACGATGGTATTACAGAAATCGAGTTAAGAAGAAGAAGGAGAAGAACATATATTTAAAGGTTAAAAGAATTTAGAATGGAAATTATATCACAAAGGCAGAGGCAGCGTAATGGTTAGGAGTGTGTTGGGTGAGCGAGGCGTCCTGAGTTCGATACCAGACTTCTACATTTTTTTTCCCTTTTCTTCCAATTATTTAATCAGCAAGTTATAAGACACACAACCCATATGTTGTTGTTGGACAGCGGCCTACTTATGTTGGGCCTAGTTTGCAAGTTGGGCCGTAAATTAGTGAATATTTAAATGGGTTAACAGGCTACTTTATAGTATTATTGTTGGGCCGAGATGATAATTGACGGGTTAAATAGATTAAACATATGAAATATAACAGAATGGATTAGATGGTGTTATGGTTAAGGTGCATCTTAAGGGATCGAGAGGTCCTAGGTTCAAGGCCGGGCGTAAGCGTTTATTTTTAAGGCTTATCACATTGAGGTAGTTTTTCTAATACTTCTATTATTATTATCTTTATTATTATTATCATTATTAATATTATAATTATTGTTATTATTAGTGCTTTTTTATTTGTACAAGTATTATGGTTATTATTATTATTATTACTAAAATAAGTAATAGTTACCAATTATTATTTATCATAATTAAAATTACAAATATGATTATTATTATTGTTATTACTAATATTATTACCATTTCTAGATTTATTATTAAGTAGTAATGTTATTTATATTATCATAGTATTATTATAAGTATTACTAAAAACATAATTTTTTTACCACTTTAGTATTATTATCAAAATTATGATTATGATTATTATTAGTATGAAAATAATACGAATCATTATTATTTTCGTAAATATTAGTATTAGTATCTTCCTATAAATAATATAATTATTAATATTAACATAAGTAGTATTATTTGTATTATCACGGGTATTATTATTATAAAATTACTAAAATCAGTAACATAGCTATCATTAACAGAAAAATTAATATTTTACAATTATAATTATTAATATCAATATAATTATCATTAAGTATTATAATTACTATCATTTTTTTTTACCACTATTAATATTATTTTAGTTTTATTATAACTACTATTATTAATAAGCAAATATATATGTTAAAATATATATATATATATATATATATATATATATATATATATATATATATATATATATATATATATATATATATATATATATATATATATATATATATATATTTAATACATATGACATAACGAAAAGTAATAACAAAATGAATAAATAAAACATATATATTATTAAAAGTATATAACTAATAAATTTATATATATATATGGTTCGGTTACCAATATGTATATTAATAAATATATAAATGATATAGGTTCGTGAATCCGAGGCCAACCCTGCTTTGTTCAGTTGTTTAATGTCGTTCTATGTATTTTTACTACAAAATACATTAGGTGAGTTTCATTTACCTTTTTACCCTTTATATTTTTGGGCTGAGAATACATGCGCAAATTTTTATAAATGTTTTACGAAATAGACACAAGTAATCGAAACTACATTATATGGTTGAATTATCGAAATCGAATATGCCCCTTTTTATTAAGTCTGGTAATCTAAGAATTAGGGAACAGACACCCTAATTGACGCGAACTCTAAAGATAGATCTATCGGGCCCAACAAGCCCCATCCAAAGTACCGGATGCTTTAGTACTTCGAAATTTATATCATGTCCGATGGAGGATCCCGGAATGATGGGGATATTCTTATATGCATATTGTGAATGTCGGTTACCAGGTGTTCAATCCATATGAATGATATTTTTGTCTCTATGCATGGGACGTACGTTATGAGAAATGTGAAATCTTGT
Source organism: Rutidosis leptorrhynchoides (assembly GCF_046630445.1). NCBI lineage: Eukaryota > Viridiplantae > Streptophyta > Magnoliopsida > Asterales > Asteraceae > Rutidosis > Rutidosis leptorrhynchoides. Next base: position 598,355,408 of record NC_092336.1, on the reverse strand, counting down.
GGTCTATTAAAATTATGAAATGATTGTTTATGTTAAACTAATGAACTCACCAACCTTTTGGTTGACACTTGAAAGCATGTTTATTCTCAGGTACGAAAGAAATCTTCCGCTGTGCATTTGTTCATATTAGAGATATTACTTGGAATCATTCATGACATATTTTAAAAGATGTTGCATTCGAGTCGTTGAGTTCATCAAGATTATTATTAAGTCAATTATATTTGGATATATTATGAAATGGTATGCATGTCTATCAACTGTCGATGAAATGAAAGTTTGTCTTTTAAAAATGAATGCAATGTTTGTAAAATGTATCATATAGAGGTCAAGTACCTCGCGATATAACCAACTATTGTGAATCGTTTATAATTGATATGGATTTCATCCAGATGGATTAGGACGGGTCATGACATTATCCGTCCAGCGTTCTCCGCTGTACAGGCTGCTCCGTCATGCGTAAGCCCTGAAGGCCGCCTAGCGCGTAAGCCCTGGCCGGAGAACGCCACCTTCAGCGTAAATTTCGGATCACAGGTAACAGAACGTATCGTCATCTGACACGTGTCCCCGAGCAATCTGGTGGATCTGACACTATAAATAGACCCCTTGGGTCGTCATTTTACGGAGTTCAGATATTCTGACAACTTTGAGAGCTGAGACTTCACTTCTCTTTCTCTCTCTACTTTCTCTCACTAGAAGTCATCCGGTTAGCACTTTTACGCTCTACGGACGACAGATTGATTAAGCCACCCCACAAGTTTCTACACTTGTGAACCGGGTCTGCAGGGATTATTTCCCAAGGGTAAAAATCAATCGGCAACACTCCGCCCTCCTAAAGCTAGATAACTTCTAGTATCCTGTTGACACACTAAGCCTTACCTCAAAAGGAAATAGGTGTTAACAATGTACAAGTAAAATACTATTTGCTACAGTAAAATACTATTTGCTGCAGCAAATTTTCGCTTTGCTACAGTAAAATACTATTTGCTGCAGTAAAACACTATTTGCTGCAGTGCCACTATTTGCTACAGTAACACTATTTGCTACAAGACAAGTCATTTCTCCGCTCAGAGTGAAAACACTTTCAAAAGTAGAGAAAGTCATCAATCTCTCTATTCGACAGATAGAGAGATTGCTTCCGAGTGGACCTCCGGTCAATAAGCAGATTTTTTTTTTAAAAAATAAAATAAAATTGAGACGCAATGGAAATGGTAAAATCAAATTTACATGAATTTTAGATCCTGTCTGAAATTTACTTAAAGACTCTAAGAGTCAGTCAAGTCGCTAATAAATCGACGCTTGATGTCGACTCAATAACTAGAGCCATAATATTAATATTAAAAAAAATTAAAATATATAAAGTATAAATAAAATAGGTATATCAAGAAGAAAAAAAAATATCTCACACGCTGTAGAACGCCGAGCGTGTGAGCAATCGATAGAAAATACTCGGTATTGAGGTAAATGAAAACTAAACCTAAGCCTTTTTGGTGGGTAAATACAAATTTTTGGGGAAAATTTGTCGATCGCACGCTACTAAGACTACTTACTCCTCCTATTCGCTGATTTTAGGATCTAAATCATCATCATCATTGTTTCAATTCAATTCAATTTCAAATCTTTACCGACAAATCAGTCGCTGAATTCGTTCATCGATCCACAATCACCACCACCACCACCACCACCTATTCAACGCACTTTCTTTTTCTGACCAGCTTCCATTATTTATCTGCTATCAGATCATCCCGGTAATTTCAATTCATATTCTGTCTCATTATATACACATACACATGCTTATAATTCTAATCCCCTGTAGATCGTTTACATGCAATTGAAATTAGAACGTATGCTGAATTTTATTTGTTCTAATTAGTGAATTATTAGGGTTTATTACTGTTATATAATTAATTGAATTTAGAACGTATGCTGATATTTTTTTTTTTTGGTTCTAATTAGTGAATTATTAGGGTTTATTATTGTAATATTATTTGTATAGATTTGTAATATTAGTTCTAGGGTTTACAGTGAGGGAAGTCAGTCTGTTATTGTGCTTAAAGGTATCAGTATACATTATTTGGTATTAGTTAATTTCTGGAGAATAAAATAACCCTAGGGAAATTGCCAGTTGTTTTGTAATTAATGTAGAAAGAAGCTAAGAGCAATGTCTAGTAAATATTGATAAAATCTGAAGATTGAGATGTATTTTCTTTGTTAGTAACATATTATTCAGCTGACTTTGAGATGAGATTTATATGAATGAGTGATATTGGTTAAGATGAGGTGAGAGCTTAAGATAAATGATGCATACTTTATATTGAATAACCTATATAATAATTATTTGGACTATTTACTTCGCATGTAACAATTTTATGCCTTTAGACTTTTAGTGGTTTACATGAAATGCCGCAAGTAGTATCTCATCTAGTTTTAGTAAGTTTTTAACCAGATCTTGAAAGTTTCAAATGGCTGCAAGTAATTTGAAGGATATTTAGTTACTTAGACCGCGTTTAACCCACACTGTGACGTGGAGGCAAATGGTGCACTTTTTGGTGAAAAGTGTATTTTTGACTGTGACGTTGCAATAAAGTGAAGGTAAATAGTGGTGAGTCTTAAATTTGAGTGATTGAAAAGATTTTGGTTGATATGGTAAAATATATATTGGCCAAAAAGAAATCTGACGCCTCAAAATATTCAAGCACTCATTTGACTGACGCCCTTTTTTCGTCACGGGTAACGCCCCGTTAAGGGGCGGCAGGGCGTTACCTTTTGCCACATGGGATTCTTGGGCGTTAGTTTGGTAGGGGTGAAGCCCTTTAAAAATCGTCTTAGAGCTGAGTTCTGTGAGTTGTTTTGATTTGTTAACAAATGGACTATTTTAGGTATAGTGACAAAACATATTTCTTTTCTAGAAAAATGTTAAGGGTAGCATAGCAGAGGAACAAGCTTAACATCTAGTCGGCCATGTAAGCATCCCTAGCCCACTAAGTGACTATATTTGAAACCCTTGTAATTTGAATTGTATTCTCAGTTATTTTGATGTTCGTTCTATTTACAGGTGACAGGTCCTTTTAAGAACATGATTCCATCCTTTTATTTGGAGTGAATTTATATATCTCAGTATGTGCAAATCCGTGTATGGTATAAAGGATTATAGTTATTATCATATTGTTATATAGAGAATAGAGATGCCTGATGCTGAACTAAGTATCATCTACTTAAGCATCCTTCAAACTATACAAATTGTTAAGGCTAGACCTGCCTTCAGAGTAACAACCCTAATCGATTAAGTAATCCCACACACAATCACAGTAGCCGAATATAATAAACACGAGAAAGAAAATAACGACACAAGAAATGATAGTGGTTCAGTCTCTGTGTGAGACTTAATCCACTTTGGAACTAGAGCGTATTCTTTATTATTTTGGAGGTGATACCAAATACGTACAATTGAGAGACTATTTATAGGCAAGGATCAAAATAAACCCTAGTCTAAATAAAACTAGAACCGGCCCATTTAAATTAGGGTTGGCCAAACCCTAACTTAACCACCAAGTAAACTTGCTGCCGTTTGCTTAGCTTAACTGCCGAAGCCTACACACATTAACACAAATGCCATATTAGCCTTGCAATTGGAAGTTAAGGGAACACTAGAAATTGGGTGAAGATATAGGATGGGAAAATATTTGAGGGGCTTGATATATGGGGCTCCATTAACCATCCCAGATAGCCTAGATGTGTCCTGATATCCTAGAGGTCTCTCGTTAACCTCACTAGCAGCATATATCGGGTACGCCAAGGGTAGGGTTGGAAACGGATAACCCGGTTAGGCCGCATATATCAGAGTATAAATACTCTCCCTCCGGGTAGTATGAACAAGAAAAACCTTATCTCATTTACGAGTTTTATATATGGGGCTCCATTAGTATTATTTGTTGGTCACAATCAAGGTTCTTGAGATCGGTGTATACAGATTAAAGTCACTATATGTAAATCTAGTTGCAGCTATGAGAAATCGTTTATATTACTATGGTGTTTCCATACTTGTTGAAATCCCTATTATTATCATGGTGAATGCTGGGTCAAACTGTCAAATGTTAATTTGTTGCAACTAAAATGAATGAGTGAATTTGAAATTAAGGCCTCTAAATTTTCGTGTTTTTCATGCCTTATTTTTATAACCTAAAAACTTAAAGATTGCCCTGAATCACTAGGATATGGTGTTACATAAAGTCGGTACCTGGTGCATGTGCATGAAATTCATTCTGAAGTTTGGTTAGTTATTTGACTGCTTTTTACTCTTGCAGCATCTTATATTTGGCTGATTAGAGGTTCCAGGCAAGAATGAACCCACACCAAGTTGCGCAGCCCAGATCTTCCTCTAATGGGTTTAACCGTGGAAGAGGTGAAAAAGAAACGGGTACTAGACTTGGAAGTAAGTCGCAGCCTGGAAAAGTAAATTATAATAAAAGTTCTACTTCAGGTATATTTCTTTCCTTCTCCTAATTATATTGTAATTTTCATGTCCGCTTATTTATATTTCAGCTTATTCAGGTGTACAAGCTGGTAACAAAGGGGGAGTTGAAAGCCCATCACGTGAGCGGCTAGTTTACGTAACAACATGTCTCATTGGGCATCAGGTGGAAGTACAGGTTATTGATGGATCTGTGTACTCTGGAATATTTCATGCGACTGATGTTCGGAAAGATTTTGGTACCTTTATAGTATTTTATACATGTAGAAATTATGTGTAATTGATGCATCAGACATTAGTTTAATTTAGCATATGCCTCCTAAAGATATACTTGGTTGATGTTTGCAGGAATAATCTTGAAAATGGCTCGTGTAACAAAGGCTGGTTCATCTCGAGGACAGAAAAACATTTCAGATTCTGTTCAGAAACCCCCTTCTAAAATTTTGATAATACCCGCAAAAGACCTCGTGCAGATTGTAGCTAAGGTTTTGTTTTTTATATTATCAGTTCTATATAATATAAGTTTTCATCTATCCTCTTGTTCTGTTCACATTTAGTAATGAAAACATCTATGATTTCTCCTAGTTATTAGACCCCGTTAGAGTCAAATCTTATAGACTTTAAGCTGAATTATTGTTGAATTTCCGAGTTACATTAAGCAAGATTAAAAGTTACTAGCAGAGTTTGATTTAAAAATAACTTGATATATTTTACCAATTGATTGGAGCAGTATGCCCATATGTAATATGTGTTTGCGATTATAGGTGTATTTCTCAGATAATCAAGGAATATAAATAAGCCAAGCTTTTACTAAGTTATTTGAGGTTGAACTCGGCTTGAGGTTGTTTAAGTTGAATTATATCCAGCTTTTCGTTTGAGCTTCTTTGATTTAGTATGGTTTATTGTTTATATTTTTGGGCGGTTCGCTCTCTTTAGCCGAGCTTGAACGTTCCTTGAGGCAAGCTGGAACTTGCATAATGACGGCTCATATAGCAGTTGATTCAAGTTTAAGTGTGTGATATGGGGATTCAAGCTTGAGCTTGTGTCATTCAAAGCCCTACATGTATCATGTGGTAGTCTAATTGTAATGATTTTTTAGGGTAGTTTACACTTGTGTAGGTGTTGAATTTTGATGTTGTCGCAGGCTTGTTTTTATATTTACTTGTAATGATGAAAGTGTTTTTGTTTCACTGTTCAGAGTGTATCAATAACTAGAGATGGATTGGTGAATGAGCTTCAGCATGATCAACTGCATGACATTATGATAGACTCATCTATTTCTCAATCCCGGCATGTTGACTTGGAACGAGAGTTGGAACCTTGGGTCCCCGATGATGATAATCCAGTATGTCCTGAGTTAGACAATACTTTTGATCGTCATTGGAATAGGTTTTTTCCGATTCCCGGCTTTACTTGTTAATATCGTCATTTAAAATTTTCAAAATGGCCATAAATCATTCGTAGGTTTTACTCTTGATGGGACGGACGTATTATGTAATTTTTTTTTTTTTTTTGATAATTGGAAAACATTGGCCACTTGTAGTGAATTTTTATTGAATACTTTATCTTTAATCTACTGATATATTTTGCAAATAGGGGCTGGAATCAATTTGAAGCAAATGCCGCATTATTTGGAGTAACAAGTACTTTTGATGAGGAGCTCTACACAACAAAACTGGTTAGAGGTCCTCAAATGATAGAAAGAGAAAGGGAGGCCTTGAGAATAGCTAGGGAGATTGAAGGTGAGGACACTCAAGATCTTCATTTAGCAGAGGTAAGGGTTCCGCTTCTTGATATATACTCCCAAATTTACTATTTTTTTGTATAAAAGTTGATTTTGTAAAATTTTAATTCCTACAATGTTTGTTTTTGGTTGCAACTAGGAAAGAGGCATCCACTTCCATGAAAAGTTCGATCTCGATGAGGAAACTAAATACTCATCTGTTTTTCGTGGGGTTGATGATAGTGGCTATGATGAAGATGAGGACGTTTTGGATTCTCAAAATAACGAAACCTTTGGAGATGTTTCTGATTCTATCATGAACAAGTCATTCAGTGAGGTAGTTAATGGGAAAAGTAACCATGGTTTAAATAGCTTTAAAATACTCGAAATTTGTATATATGAACCTCTCAACTTTTGCTTTATAGAGTTCTTGCTAAATTACAATGACATGATAGTCTTACTTAGCCAACCAGTTGTCTAATAACATTAGGGCTTGTAATGATTTTGTTGTTAGCTCTATTGAATTAACAATAGTCACATTGCAGAAACTAGAGGATGCATAATTGGCGGGATGGGGAACTGTTGAAAACGGTTCCAGCTTAAAATTGGTTAAATTTTAGAATGGGCTGAAATGGATTATGTATGATAATAAGATTTTTGTTTTGCTTATAATAATCTTAATTTTTTGAATGAAAACGATTTACAGATTGTATAACTATGAAATTGGCCTTTTGGAAACCTCTTTCTCATTCCCGTACCAATTCTCATTCCCTTTCAGTTAATTTCTGTTATCTAATCTATTTGACCCTGTAGGGATTAACTACAACCAAATCAAACCTGTCCATAATGGGTGGAATTTGCCAGCTCTAGCAGTAACTAACTTTGTCTTTCTATTACCTCTGGTTAGGATGGGAGGAAAATTCTTCATGTTGTCTCTGACACCAAATCAATTAATAGATGCATCATATTTAATATTTATTGTTGTAAAGCATAAAGATTATTAAAACCTTAAGATTTGTTCTATATGATTTGTCAACATTCCAGGCTTTGCAGGTCGAGGCTCAACGTTCTCTTTTGAGTACTAGCAGCGACATCCATCCATCTGGTTCTATGGATGGTCAGAGCAGGTATTCATATTGGCTCTAAAATGTTCTAAATTGGTGGTGTTTTTTTTTTTTTTTTTTTTTTTTGGTACAATCTACTGTTAAGTTCTATAGTTTCTCACTAAGCCTTTGTTGATGCAGAATTCAGGACTATCAGACTAATCAACATGCAGGAAGTAATTACTCCAAAGAGGATAAAGAGAACAAAACGGTAGATTTTGTTTTTAACACTGGTCACTTTATCACATTTTTAGGTGTCTGTGTATGCTATTAGCTCTTTTTTTTTTTCCTTTTCTTTTACTAGTTACTGACTGTTCCTGTATTGTTTGAATTATGCAGGTGTGTGATCAAAGCCAGGCTTCAAAACTTAAGGGTTAGTTTTTTTATATACTTGTGCTATAATATATTAATGCACTATATATTTTAGCTGTCACTAACTTCATATGTTATCATGTTGCATGATCATTTCTGTGATAAGATAGGTAAATGTCTACTATGGTTTGTTTAAACCTTTATTTGAAAAACCCTCCATCCCGCAAAAAAAAAAAGTGATGATTTTCTTATTAGGATGTGCTACGGAATTGGAAATTCCAAAGGGGTACTTATTCGCAAACATAATGGTCTGATCATTAGTAATGTCGATTACTTTTGAGCTATTAATTTCCTTAAATTTTAAATCTGGAAAGTGTCTCTTGGACTACTGTTTAAAGTCAATTTCTTTGTTATAATTGTGTACCGAGTCAAATGTTGCAGTTATTGTTGGCAGAGAATGCATGATATTATACTATGTAGTATATGTTACATTTTGTATGGGTTGGAGGGAGATTTTTATACTATCTGGAATAAAGATAAAAAGGACAATCATGTTGGATTGCGCTCTTTATAAATTCATCGATAATATGTAGTATCACAGATAAATTCTTCACTTTTAAACTTTTAATTTTGTTGTTGCTATATGTGTTTTGTTCTATCTCTTTTGAGTTTGTGACTCTTGTGCATTTGCTCTCCAAGACATTTAGTAAGTGGGTTTTGTTGTTATCTCATTGTACTTGTAACGTTCATGCAGAGTTACCAAATAATGTAAGTGGCAATAATGAACCTCCTGCTTCTGCTACTGCCAAAGCTCAAGAAAAGACGAGTTCTAGTGATAAAGCGGAGGTTGCATCAGCCACCTTCAAGATTCATGCACCTACAGTCTCTCGTGCACATCCTGCTACGCTTGCATCACCTTCTTCAGAACCTGGAAATGTTGCCCCTACTGCTTCTGTTGCCACTGCAAGTGCCCCTGGATTATCACGTAGTTCGTCAATCAGCTCTTTCACCTCAGAAAAGTCAACCTTGAATCCTCATGCCAAGGTTAACATGAAATCTGTTGTCCGATTTCCCATGCCTTGAGAATTGAGATATAAGTATTATAGTGCTGATGACCCTAATAATAATACTAGAGTTGGAGAAACTGACAGGTGGACGGGTTTGGTAACATGTTAATAATGGTAATTTTGAAAGAATGGAAACAGTTTGGGACCAACCAAAGTTTTAAACTTTTTGAATAAAAGATAATTTTAATGATATTATCAAGTTTTATATTCTATTGATGTAATCTCTTTTTAAGCATTATTTCCTAAGCCATTATTTTCTGGTTTTACTGGTTAGACCTTTCAGAGATCAAACATACCCAGAATCAACCTAGTCATGGTTTTAAAGCGGTTGGAAATTGACACCTCTACTGACAGTATTAATTTACCCGTGTTCAGGAATTTAGACTGAACCCAAATGCTAAGAGTTTTGTTCCATCACCAACACAATTGAAGGCTGCTTCTCCAGTATCCGATGGCTCTTTTTACTACCCAGCTAATGTAGCTCCAGTGCAACATATGCAAGGGATGCCTGTTGGTGTTGGAGTAAGTTCTAACCGATTGTTAAAATTATGTTTGTTGCATTTAATTTAAGTGTTCATTTCTACTAAATTTTTATGTTGTACCTTTGTAGATGGGACCTTCATATCCTCCCCACCAACCTGTTATTTTTGGTCCACAAGGAACGCCATTGCAAACCCCTCAGACTTATTTTCACCCAAATGGTCCACAAGTATGTTAATTGTTCCACTTGTTCTCTTTTAATTAGCTTTAGAAATTAAATATAACATGGTTGTAAATTGTATTGCTGAATGTATTGTAGTATGGACAGCAGATGCTTCTTGGTCAACCTCGACAAGTGTACTACATGCCAAACTTTCCTCCGGTAAGTGATCAAACCTAATACTTCAAGTAACAAGTTTGAGTGCTAAGATTGGAAAAAATAGGATTGATCGATTGTTTTATCTCCGGCAATCGTGCAAACCCGATCGGAATATGGATTCGCGAGGGTGTAAAACAATCAATCGACTAGCCTATTCGATTAGATCGAATAACTAGTATTTAAGGCCGATGAACTCCGATGAAGATGATCAGAATCCAATTATAGATGAGCAAACTAACGCCCAAGGTGTGGTTTTGGCGTAGTAAGTTTGCAATGAGTGAAGTTATATGAAATGAATGACATAAGGGGTCTATTTATAGGCGTGAAAGTTTGTTATATGAGTGGCTGACGTGGCACACGTACCTCTTGTGTTTGTAACAAACGTTTCTGGATATTCGGGCTTACATGGCACATACACTTCTCTCGTGTGGCATTGCCTAGATATTTTGGCATGTGTGCATGCTACCGAATAGCATACAAGAATGTCTAACTTAAAGGGCTTAATGTAAACTACCCAAGTATTCCTATCCGGCACACCTAGCCGGATCTTTGTTCCCGACGTAGACTTTTTGCAATATCCTTAATAGATCTTTATGAATCTCTTCCACTCGGCAATTCCCATTCTGCTTATTGATCCCGACGCTGGCGTAGACTCAATCTCGTATCCGCTCTTTATTCCTTTCTTCCTATAATTATTTTCATTACTTTTAGATCCGAGTATGGGGTCGGATTACTCATCCTCCTGGGTAGCCCGAACAAGGAAAATCTTCTACCTTTTTTAGATCCGTCCTCAAATATCCGACCCGAACTGTCCTAAGTATGTTGTAATTGAATAAACTGTATTCGAAAATGTGGATTATTTGATACGATCCATAGGGCGTATCATTAGTAAGAAAGTTGACTTGACCTTTACAATATCTAACCAGAAAAATTTCCAGCCTATGAAGAACTACTGTACAAATATTTTTCACAATATAGTTAAGAATATTACTCTCGGTAAGCTAGATTTGACCAGTTGGACTTAGGAATGGTAATGGATCAGATATGGATCGGGTGAGGCCGTATCTATATCTATATCCATATCCATTTATTTTTATAAATCCATATCCATATCCATATCCATATCCATATCCACGTATAAAAATTTCATCCATCCATATTCATATCCGTTGGGTGAGGCGGGTTAATGGATAATCATCCATATCCATTTAAATTTATTTTATTTTTAGCAATTATAAGCGGTGATTCACTGTATACGATCAAAAGTAATGTTTCTTAATAGTTTATGCGACCGAAAGTCACATTTTTACTAATCTATATAACAAATAGTCAACAAATAGCCTATTAAACGTGTAAAGATATCGATTACCTGTAAGTTGCTTACTTTTTAGTTACATGGAATCACATTTAAACCACCAAAGTACGATAAATACATTTAATAATTTAAACAAAACAAAATATAAGAAATTTTTTATATATTTTTAGAGAAATATAAAGAAAGATGATATAATTAATGAAATGTCACTACATAGATGATATTAATTCGAGTGATAAATTTATATATTTAGTTATTTCGGGTGAAAGCGGGTTCATCCATGGATGAAACTTTTCATCCATATCCATATCCATATCATATCCATTTCGGTTCATCCATATCTGTATCCATATCCATTTAAATCGTCCATATCCACGAATAATCGGGTGGATATCCGTTGGATCGGGTATCCATTGCCAACCCTAGTTGGACTCATCATTTTTACATGCTCACTGCTAACTAGTTTATACATGTGAGGCTTATAGATATTGTTTTTTGATTTTTTACGATATTAAAGATGTATGTATGTATGTATTTAGAGAGAGTGGATTTCTGATAACCTGACTCTAATGAGAAAGAGAATGTGTATTTCTTTTGTTTGATAGGTGAATGTGATATATTGGAGGGAAGAAAATGATGTATAATAAATTCTTTGATATTGTCCAACATCATCTAACCCAACTATGTTTTTTTAAACCATTAAAAACTTGAATATATTAAGTTCTTGAATTATGGATTAGGAAACACTTGTGCTTTGTTTAACCTCTTACTTGGGTTCTTCGTCACAGGAAATGCCATATAAAGGAAGAGAATATTAGGTTAACAGTGGATTTGAGTCATCAGATTACAAATTTTGACATGCTCTTGAAGCATGATTTGCACAAAAGGGAAAAGCAGATCCGTAACCTTCGCTACATGGTGTTGTACCATGACTAACTGGCATTTGTTAAAAGCTCTTCAATGATATCTTTTTTCGTGTGTTTTTTTTCCGGGTTATGTTTTTTATTTATTTAGGTTGTGTTATTTGACCCACACAAGTTTTTCTAAGAAGGTACTTTTTGCATCCTTTGATTACACATCTAATGTTGGCATGTTGCCTTTTTATTATTTTTTTTTATTATGGAATTTGGGTGAAGTTTAGGGGTACGCTGTGTGTTAGTATATCGTGTTTTGTTGGTGGTAAGATGCTCTTAAAGTAAAACCAGTTCTTTGTGCGGGTGTTAATGGGACTAATCTGGATCAGTGTAAAGTGCATGGTCGCCTTGGAATTAGTCGTCTCACAAAGCGCGTTGAATACTCATGTTAATAATACTCTGAAAAGAATAATGGAATTGAGAACTGGATCAATGTGAGGTGGTTCGTTACTGGCTTGGACTATTGCCTGATTGCTACAAAGTTGCATCATAGTACAAGTTTTAAACCATACCCATTTATTTAAATAATCACACCCTTTTCAATTTTAACAAAGTTACCTCCATAGATAATTGATAACGTAACCATTTTCGTTCATATTTACATTTTTCATCAATAAAACAAACACCTCTTCAACACTTCTTTTTTCCCAAAATGGTTGTCACAGATTAAAAAAAATGTACAGTTTAAGAAAAGTTTATACATTGTACAATGCATCCAATAAATTTTTATTTTTTAATATATAGTATTATTATTATTATTAAAATTATTAGTTTGATTGGTAAAAGATACTAACTAAACTATAAATTCCTTTGGGACAGGTGATTGCTTGATGTAGCCAGGCCAATTTGGACTGGCGAGCTGGTCAAACCACTAGACTGATAATATACATATTTTTTTCCCCGAAAAACAAAGAACTTTATACCATATAAAAAAAAAGTTCATCAAACAAATGAAGCCCCAAATACAAGCAAAAGAACAATAACCATACGAGCTCAACTAAACGATACAACTAGAAACTCGAACTAAAGACTACACTGAAAGAGACAAACACATAAACGTCAAAACATACAACATTCGTAAAATAAATATAACAAATAGGATGACTGAGGCAACAGAGAGCGCCTAATCTAAACACCGAAGAAAGATTAGGAACCATCTCCGCACCATTTACAACAAAACGAAAGCAACACCAACTAAACATCAATCAAATATCTTTGACGAACTCGGTAAATTGCTTCATCTCGACGCATTGAATCACTTTCTTCTTTCTTTGCTTCTTCGTCGGTCTATGATGATAATATATCATTTTTCATCATGATATCATTAATTCATCAATTTAATTCCATTTTTCCCATACATAACTACGTGAACATTTTTTGTGGCTTGCTGAGATTACAGGTTTAGTCTTTAATTTTATGTGAAAATATCTAAGACTCAACCTTTAATTTTATGTGGAAATATCTAAGACGGGCTATTATAAAAAAATCTCCTTAAAACATGTAACATGATTTTTTTAACAGCGGTTAGGAGTCACTGACGGAGGTCGAACGAGGTGTCAACACCCATTCACCCAATCATTTCATTTGTACGAATTATTATAATCCTACCGCCCCGAGAGGAAACCAACACAGCGAATTCATACGGGCTTCGCGTGTGGTAAAACTCCATCGGGGTTCACTCGAAACTTTGGCAACCACTGTAGGAGGTGTGATTTACATGCACTCATTTCAAGGGGGTGCAACACTTCTCACGGTGAGGCTCATTTCAAGGGGGTGCAACATTTCTCACGGTGAGGCCGGAAGGCAAGAAGTCTACAACCTTCGATGCTCACGAAATGAGCGGGTAACCACAAGAAAATTTTTGCAGCGAGTGGGAGTCGAACTCATGACCTCCCACATGAAAAGACAAGCTACCTACTACGTCAACTTCTTGTTGTTAACATGTCACATGATTTGCACGTGAGTGTATATTTATCTTTTTGTCTAACAGTTTGCCTTTTCACTAAACTTTCTTTCCAAACTCTCCATTGCCATGAACAACAAACTTTACACACCATCTAAAACTCCTCAAGATTTGTATAAATCTTTATGAAAACCTTAAAACCGTCATTAGAAATCTTCATATTAATTTTCATAAAAATAGTTAAAATATTCAGCACAGTAACACATCCATCCAACCATGAGTGTGGTGGTTGAATGGTTAAGACCCTGACCTTCCATAGTGGAGGTCAAGGGTTCGATTCCAGGCACCCACAGTTATCCACTCACGGCCACGGAGGTTCGCCTGCAATAACTCCGGGCTGCTAGCGTAGCGAGTAGTCGCCCTGGGATTAGTCAAGTTTACCGTTTGGATACCCAGGTTAAAAAAAAAAAAAAAAAGTAACACATCCATCCACTATGATTTTAACAAATATTTATTTCTCAAACATGTACACTGTACGACGTCGCTTCGAACATGAAGTTGCAAATATATTTCACTACATAACAAAAATCAAGTTGATTAACCACCGCGCTTCTAGTCGAGCGGTATCCTCGTTATTTGTGTTTGGGGCAGAAGTTGAGGTCGTGAGTTCGAGCCTCGCTCACCTCACATTCTTAATTATTAATCTGTCTGAAATATGAAGCTTTAGATTGACCTCGAGGGATTCTCTTCCGTACCCATTCGGTTTCAAAACCGGTCCGCCTGCTCCTCATGATGGTTTAAGACCGGGTTCCTGCAATGCGATTCGGGTTTTCAATGATGGTTCATGTAACATCCCGCGTTTTTCCGTTAAATTTATTTTAACACCGTCTTTTTTTTTATAAATAATATCCCTCGTTATTTAATTTTAACGTCACCCGTTTACACGAGCGTTTTTAAAATATTCGTTTGGTTAATTCCCGCACCCGCTTTGAAACTCGAGGGACCAAAGTTGCAAAGGGGCCTAACTAGTGACTAGGTCAACTAGTCAAACCCCATCTCATCCATTCATTATCACCACCCACCTTCATCCTTCCCTTTCTCTCTACTTCTCATTTTTGAACACAAACCCCAACTTCATAAAATCATCATCTAAATTCGGGATTGGAAGCAAACTTCAAAACAAATTACATTTTCGTGATCCTCTCTTCATCCTCTACATTTTGATACAAATTTCATCAAGTTTGGGTAACTTTCTAAAAACTCTAGATTTCTATAAATTCGTGTTTTTGACTTGAAATTGTGTTAGTTAGTGTCTATGGCTCGTGTCTAGCATGAATATATGTTTTGTTTGCTCGATTTGTTGATTTGAGTAACTAGTTTGAACTTTTGAAGTGGGTTAGCTTAATCTTTGATTTTGGATGATTAAAAGTTGTTTAATTGTTAAAGTTCATGTTTTAATTGTGTTACTAGTATCATTAGCTACATTTTGATGTGTATGTTGATTAAGAAAACTTCAAAAACCCGATTAAGGATTTTGTGATGTTTGACTAGGGTTTGATAGTTCTTGACATGAACTTTTGATGCTTGAATGCCATGAAATGTTAATTGTTAGTGTTTAGTAGTAATGTATGCTTCATTACCTTCAAAACGGCATATCATATGTGTGAATTGGATTCCCGAAACTTAAAATGCGATTGATGAACTTGAAACTTTGAAAATGGACTTTTATTGATCACTTAATGAGATTTCGGCTATTGTAAATGATGTTTGTGATTGATGAATTGTGTTTAGTTGTATTCCTTGTAAAAATACCTTTCCGATGATATAAGACACATGTTTTGGGTGTTTGCGGGTCAAGAATTGGGTTGGAAGGAGTTTTGGTTCGCGCATACTTTGAAAAACAGAAAAGGGTCTGCCCAGATGGTGGCGCGGCGCGCCCCATCCCCGCGCGGCGCGCGAACTGGCCT
Organism: Rutidosis leptorrhynchoides; assembly: GCF_046630445.1. Lineage (NCBI taxonomy): Eukaryota > Viridiplantae > Streptophyta > Magnoliopsida > Asterales > Asteraceae > Rutidosis > Rutidosis leptorrhynchoides. Next base: position 598,339,777 of record NC_092336.1, on the reverse strand, counting down.
GGCCAGATTCTGCTCATTATGTCCCTTTTCACGTGAAATGTTTGACTAGCTATCGATCTCCGATTCACATGAAACTTGTTCTAATATACTTGTATATGAATAACTAGCATAGAAAAATAGTCCGGGACCCGACCCGAACGTGTTGACTTTTTCGTTGACTTTGACCAAGTTTGACTTTTAGTCAAACTTAACCAAACTTTTATGCAATCGTTCTAACATACTTTTATACGTGATTCTTGTATGAAACTTGACAAATTGATTCACATGCTATATTTAATCGAGTCGTAACGAGCCATAAGACTAATTGAACACATTTCACCCGACCTTGTATCGTAACCGGTTAATTGACACAACTTACTTGTTTAGGTCAAGGCTAAGCAACTTTCATGCATACGTTACTTTGTGAAGTACTTTTATACTCGTGCACTCGAGGTGAGATCATAGTCCCACCTTTTCAACAACTTTTATTCTTTTAAATCGTGGGCTGAGAAACATATACTTTATATACATTTTATACGGTTTATACATTCATACTTTGAACACAAATACGAATACAAGAGCAAAGATACATACGAGTTAGAACGAAAATCCTCAAGTCCAATTACCATTAGTTACACTTGTAGGGTGTGAGCGAGAACTTATGTTGTGTGGCCATGCGGGTTTTACGAACCCTCATCTAAGGGATGAAACGTATTTTCAGGATATAGTGTAGGTTCTAACACTATTATGCAGAGGTAAGATTCAGTTAAGTTTTGGTAATTGGGTGCTCGTGATACAGACAACATCTTTTGGGATGTATACACTTGATATTCACTTTATACTAAATCTTATGGTTTACAAACAACATCTTTCGAGATGTATACGCTTTGATACAAACACATCTTTGTAGATGTATACGCTTTGATACTAAACCTTGTGATTTAAAAACATACTTTTACAAATACATTTATGATCTCACCAACGTTTTTCGTTGACAGTTTTCTACATGTTTTCTCAGGTTCATACTTGGCTACTTGATACATGCTTCCGCACTCTTTGATTACTTGATTGGAGTCAACCATGCATGCATACGCTAGGGATAGCACTTTTGGATTCAAACTTTTGTTTACATACTTACGCTATTTATAGCAACTGTGTTTTTAAACTAATTATGTCGCAAGTTATTTCATTTATACTTTATGACTTTTGTAAACTTAGACTTGTTGTCAAACGGTTTTGTAAACTAAACTTGCAAGTCTTGTACCTTTCAAATGAATGCGACATAATTTTGGTCAAACGAGTCTCATATAGGGACTACGACCACGCAACGGGACCTAAGTTAACGGCGCCGTCAATAACGGTTTTGGTCGGGTCGTTACAGTTCAAGATTGGGTTCCTGCAATACGATTCGAGTTTTCTCCCGAAAGCACGTGTGTGCATAGCAAATGATCGCGAAGATGCTTATGTGTGCTTGACAAATAATCATGAATGTGCCTCTCTCGGTGACGACTACTTTTAAAAAAATAAAAAATAAGTTGATTTTATACCTTTGATTTTCAGTTTCGGATTCGTGAGTATGAATTAAATATAGTAAAACCCTTAAAAAAATTTACTTTCAAATCCGCCATTCATCATCTACGTGTCTATTTCTTCTCTAAATTTACTTCACTCTACTACCAGTCTAATACTCAATTTCTACATCTTGCAATTTCACACCGATTAAAATTACTTCGTTTTTTTAAATTAATCATAACAAAAAATAAAAAATGGACGGTGGAGGGAATTATAATCCTCGCACAGTTGATGAAGTTTTTAAGGATTTCAAAGGCCGCCGTGCCGGTTTAATCAAAGCTCTTACCACTGGTAAACTATATTTGTTAGTTTATTATGTAATAGTATAATTTACGATTTGATTAGTTCGTGTTTAATTCGATTTTTTGTTATGTATATTTTGCTCCATTGTAACTGAATTTGTAATTAATTGTGTTTGCAGATGTTGCAGAGTTTTACCAGAAGTGTGATCCTGGTTAGGGATTTTTATTATAATATTTGTTTTGTTATTTAACTAATGTGTTAATCTGTTAATCTGCTAAATCCATGTCACTTTAATGCATTGAAAATAGTAATTATTCTCCTTTTTTTTAGGTTACAGACTTGCAATTGACATATATTATGTAATGATTTTGTGGTTGCGTATTGATATATTATTATATAGTGAGTATTTAGTTGCACTTTATGAAATGTTTTTCATGTAGATGTGTATAATACTTTAGTTTTGGCTATATTATGTATATATAACTTATAAGTAGTAACTGTTATTGTTATAGTTACTACATAAGGTATGCTAAAACAGTAGTTTCCTTGCATATGCATTAGACTTAGATTTTGAATATGAATCGAAAATGAATGCAAGTACTCTTTAATCGCTTGCTTTTGTGTTATTTGTAGATTAAGTGGTTAACAGTATTGGTAAGTTGAACAGTCTCAAAGGTATACGATATATGCTTTTGGATGACAATATACGGAAATCATGTTCTGTTAGGTTTTGTTTTCACAAGAATTAAGTCTTTGGTCAAGAATGTTGGTCAAACACATCCACTTTTCTGCAGCTGAACGCACCCTCTGTGTTGTCATATTTCATTCTTTCAAGTTTGCATTGGGCATTACAATCGCCGCTATGGTTCTTACTTATGTGGGTGACATAATGGTAGATTCCTACTATTGCGATTTTGCAACTTCCTTATGATGCATTTTATCACATAGATATGATATGAGCTTCCTAAGTTTTTCCTTTCATTATCTTTTTTTGTTGTCAATCTACTTGAAAACTTACATCTGGATTTATGCAATTTATAGTTTATGTGTATTCTTTTTGCTTATAACACATGCTATTTTATTGTGTTCTATCTAATTGAAGTGCAATAAACTTGTGAATGATTGTCTATGATGCTGTAAAAGCTAAGGATAAAGCACGTGCATCGGTTTTAATGCGCTTTACTCCTGTAATCATCAAATGGTACTTCATATAATGTATGTAATCATATTTTACACACAAAACAGGCACGCTCTAGTATATAACTATGTAAAAAGGAAGTTTCAAGTCTTTGTTTACTTTTATTATTACACAAGAATTGCCTGGCAACCCGTTGGACCCGCCCATTTTTCATTTTTGCATGCTATATGTACATTATTTAGTCTCTTTTTTCCCCCAAAGAGATAACCATTGTCGCATTTGATGTGGAACCATAATCGTTTTCTGTTTGTGCCTTGTTCGTGTGTGTGTGTGTGTGCAGAAAAGGAGAATTTGTGTCTGTATGGCTTTCCTAATGAGCAGTGGGAAGTGAATTTTCCTGCTGAAGAGGTGCCTCCCGAACTCCCTGAACCAGCACTGGGAATCAATTTTGCAAGAGATGGTATGCAAGAAAAAGACTGGTTATCTTTAGTTGCTGTTCATAGTGACGCTTGGTTACTTTCCGTTTCCTTTTATTTTGGTGCCAGATTTGGCTTTGACAAATCGGACAGGTAAATCTTGATCGTGTTAATCTCCAATTATAAAATACACGAACTTTCTCGCTACTTTTGAGTTTTGACCAATCTAAAACTACTTTTTTCCCCCATTTAATTCTTATCTCATTGTAACTCTTTTTTTTTTTCTATCTTATTGGGAGTTTTTGATAAGCTTTTCTTTAATAATCCTTTAGTTTGGTGATACTGTCTTCTCTGTTCAACATTATGCCTAGTTATACATACAAAATTCAGTAACTTATATTTAATAATGTATATGGTAGCATTATGTACCGTCTATCTATACGTAATATAAAATGTAAGTTATAAACTCATAACCTCATTTCTAACTTTACCCTACGCATTTAGTTTTTCAATACGTTTTCTAAATAGTTATTATATGTTAAATTTCATGTTGTTTGTTTTTCTTCCATGTTATAGGAAATGGCTCTTCAATATGATAAATGATCTCCCAACAATATTCGAAGTTGTGAATGGTATTGCAAAGAACAACCAGAAAGTGAAATCAACAGTTTCAAACAACAGTAGCACCAAATCCAAATCAAACTCGAAGGTACTAAAATAGTTTTTTTTCTTCTTAAAAAATACTAATATGAACAACCTATCGTAATAGTTAATATAACCAGATACCTATAAGATTTATTTCCAACATGACCCATTGTAAGCCACATAGGTGCCATGTCATCTTTTATTTGGGAAAAATGTGTATGATATTATCAAAATTTAGAAGTTTAATGGGACATATGGGTGATCTTTTATCCGTACCTTTTGGAATGTATATTGCCTAATATTTGTCTTATATCCGATCATAAATCACTAATGTTTCTCACAAATAACTGTTGTATTTTCTTGTAGCGACAAGCACCACCAAGAGAAGAAGACGATTTGGATGATGATGATGACGATGAAGATGATGATGATGAGCATGGTGAAACGTTATGTGGGATATGCGGGGAAAATTACGCATCAAATGAGTTCTGGATATGTTGTGATATTTGCGAGACATGGTTTCATGGCAAATGTGTGAGGATCACACCAGCAAAAGCAGCTAACATCAAGCATTACAAGTGCCCGTCTTGCAGCCACAAGAAACCTCGACCTTGATTATGACTGGATCAATATTATGTTTACTGTTAGCTGGTCTGTTAATTGACTTTGGTTAATCCTGTTTACTGTATGCTTTTAAAAATTTGATCTCAGTTGGCGTATTACTTGGTGTCAGTAATATAAGAGTAGTATCTTAATCATCTCTCAAAAAGTCAAAATTTTAGTAAAAATGTCTTGGGTCAAGCTAACCTTTTCTCTCTTGTGAGATTATAATTTGCTTGTGACAAATTGTCAATTTAAGTTAGATCATCAAGAAGATGCTCTACCTGATTTGGTTGAGCAAAATATCTGGCACATGGATATGTTAGAATACATACGATTTCATTTTGCTCGGTAAAACCGTTGTAAGATCTACAAGTTGGTGTCTTGATATGCTTATAAGAGATTTTAAGTTCATACTTCAGGCATTACATTTTATGGTAGTTAGAGACAGACCCGTCTCAACAATTTAAAGGCTCTAGACGAAAATAAAAATGGGCTCATATATACGTTAATTTTTTTTACTACGTATAAAAAAATAATACTTCAATTTATCTATTTATTTACTTACATTGTATTTAACTATTAAAAACAATATATTTCAACTTTAATTGATAATTTTTTATTTGATTTAATTAAATATATTGAAAAAATATTTACATATTCAAAATTTTGGGTCCTAGGCGGTTGTCTATCTAGCCTATGTTCGAAGACACCTCTGGTTAGAGAAAGACTCGAAAATGATCATGAGAAGACAATTAGGTTACGTACATCAAGTTAAAAAAAAACTCGATTCTCGGGGTTACCCTAAGAAAACCTTTATCGTGTTATTTTATACTATATGGGCAGGGTGCAATTTAGACATAACTAGCTGTGGAACCTTCGCTTCGCGTCGGGTGTTCGGTTTTCAATGTATTTTATTGCGTTTAGTTTGTAAAATTATTTCGTGGCTAACGATAATGTCGTTGAAGCGCAACTCGAGTCGAACAAAAAATTATAACCCATCAAAGATTTAAATGTTACTTTAAAATAATAATATACGTGCATCTCCGCGTTTCGCTATGAAATTGTTGACTTTTAAAAATTTAACGCAATTAAGTCGTTATTTTGTGGAGAAAAATATAAAGGAAACCAAAAAAGAAAAAAAAATTGTTATAACGGGTAGAGAAAAATATAAAGGAAAAAAAAAACAAAAAAAAACTACAGTAAACGAACCGGAAAAAAAAAATGCTACATTACAATTGCTACAGTGATTCCGTTGCTACAGTGCTAACGGCCTACAGTGATTCCGTTGCTACAGTAAAATAGGTAAAGAGACGTAATTGTCACTGATACTATTAATCATTTTTGTCTAATAGTTAATATGGTAATGTCAGAATGTACATCCACAAGATGCAAACAAAAATCCTCTCAAATCAACTTTATCACCACTAAAATATAAAAACAAAGGACAAAAATCTGAAGTTCTGAACAAATTACATTTCAATGTATGATATCTAGCATACTCCAATACCCCATTGAATAAATTTGGTTCAATTAGATGTTTCTCTCAGTGCACTTCGTTACATTTAAAAGAGTAAAAGTCTGCTTGTTTCCTACTTTCATGTAGCATTTGTCTTTATTTATCATCAAGTATCTAAATTTCTTTAGCTGAAAATATAAAGAATTTCTTATCCTTTGAAATAGGTTTACCTTTTGAAACAAGGCGACACACAAAAAAAGAAAATCCTTTCCATATGTAACTAAAAAAAATTAATTAAAACATATATTTCCAAACTGATAAAAAGATTTTACAATATAAAATTGTTACAAAAGTGAACCACGATCATTACAATTTTGTAGCCATTTATCCCAAGTACTAATTCATGTTTCCTTTATTTATTAGTAATAATACAACTCATTTTATTAAAGTGTGCCAAAAAAGTCATTAATCTACTTCTCCTTTCATTCTCAAGACAGCTAAAAAACAATCTCAAAGGTTATCATAAAATAATTGGAAATCACATGTTCTTCATCATCCCAAATCTAATACCAACAAAATCATTACTGTCATCTCACATACCCACACCACCAATACGTAACAAAATAAAAACAAATCAATAAAGAAAAATACAATACAAATATACAAATACAAAGAAATCATATTTTAAAAATTAAAAGCGTTCAAAACCGATTACTTTGACTTGGGCCTGGTCCTGGGCCAAGATTAGACATCCTTTTGCTTTGATTTGCATTAAACGAATGCATCTTTTCAAGTTTTAACCCGGCCCGAAACCTTGCAATGAAAGTATCCGCTTTTGTATCCACATCCGGGCTCGGACAAAATAACGGCGACGCCACTGCAGATGACGGCGATTGTGATTCATCTCCTTCCGGTGACCCACTATCGGAGTTCAGTGTACTCTGTACCCTTACATAATCACCTTCAACAGGAAACTTCCAATCCGGCATCTTAAACGGCGGCATTGGTGGCGGCGGTGGAATTCGATTCATCGGAGATTCACCGCCACTAGAACTATCATCAATGCTGTTAAAAAAATTCATTTTTATTGGAACTCTAGGTTTTTCCGTTACAAATGGGGATACGCGCGTGGTAGTAGGTCTTGGTGCACGCGTCGCAGTATACGGCGGTGGAAGCGGTGGCGGCAGAGGTGGTGTTGATGATGTTTTCTTTCGTCTTTCCTTTTTGGATGAGAATAAGTTGTTGAGAAGCGACGGCGGTGGTGGTGGCGGCGGCGGCGGCGGTGGATGGTGGAGTCTTTCCGGCGACTGAGAATGGTGTAATAAATTATCTAAATTATCAACACTTCTTTGTCTTTGTCTTTTCTTCTTCTTTTTGTTATAAAAAGATGTAAAGAATTCTTTAGTTGCATTGCCTGATTTTTTCCGTTCAAGTTTTTGGTGTTTCATCTCAAACTCTTGAATTTCAGGCAATATTAGAGGCGGCGAATATGACGACAGCTCAGGCGCCGGTTCATTCTCCGGTGACACCATTTTTCTGGGCTCTGAGCTTCTTGCCCTTCTTCTCGCTCCTTTTCCTCTTTTTCTAGCCAAGGTTTCTTCCATTTTACCGGAATTTTGAGTGTCAGGCTGCTCTGTTTCTTTTTCCGGCAGCTCCGTTTCTTTTTCCGGCAGCTCCGTTTCTTTTACCGGAAGCTCTGTTTCTTTTTCCGGCAGTATTACATTATTGACCTTAAAGCTGCTGACTTCTTCGACCTCCAAGCTGCTGACTTTTTCTTCTGGGTCTGCAGCAACACTATGATATGTTTGGATTGGCTTCTCTTTTTTACCAGTCGCCGGAGGTTCCGGCGGAATATGCGGCGGAGACGGTGGCTGTGGCGGCGGAGCATGTGATTCTTCTTTAGGAAGATCCATTGTAGTATCAATATGATCTTGGTCTTGCCGGAAATAGTATCGATCATATTTTAGATGGGTATCATCAGAGAATCTCCGGTGGTTCCACGGCGGCGATAATTCCCGGAGATCAGGGTAAGAGCTCGTGCTTCTATGCCTTCTTAACCCAACAATAGGTTGATCAGGGAAATCATACCATTGATGTGGGGTTGATATAACCGGACTTGAAACCGGAGGTCCGGTTGATAAATCGGATCTGGTCCGTTCAAACCCATTTTCAAATCTTGGTGTATTAGTATTAAGATCGTTATCTTTATTAATGTTTCTACTAAGAAAACCAAATGCTAAAGCAAATAAAACCAAGACTAAATTAATTGAATCCCAACTCTTTTTCACTAAGTTTGGTTTAAAAATGTGAGATGTGAATGAAATAAGTGATGGGATTATAAAAACCATGCAAAGAATAGCAAGAGAGAGTAAGAAAATGATGAGGACACCGGAGTTAAAAAATAGGGAGGATGCACGGCGGCGGTAGAGGTCAACACGGCGGACATTGGTGGTGCTTTGTATCCAAAATGGAGTTCTTGGTGTCTCTTCACCATCTTCTTCCATGAGTTGGTGAGTGTTGTTTTTAGGTGGCAGAAAGAAAAAAAGGAACAAAGTGTTTTGAGGAAGCTTTTGTGTTGTTTTGGTTTAAAAGCTATTGATAAAGTAATAAATATTAAATAATGTTAAAGTGTTTGATTTTTCTACTCCACTTGCCACCAAATATTGCTAAAAGGTTTGATATATATATATATATATATATATATATATATATATATATATATATATATATATATATATATATATATATATATATTAGCCCATTCGCTAGACGGACGTTTCAAAAATATGATTTAACAACTCTATATATAACAAAAGCATAAGTAGATACTCCCTCCGTCCCGGATTAATTGTTCAGTATTCCTTTTTGGGACGTCCCAAATTAATTGTCTACTTCCAAATATGGTAAGTAAATTTGATGATGTTTACAATATTGTCCCTAATGAATTAATTAAATTACAAAGGTGAGAGAGATTTCCAATTAATTAGTTGAGGGTAAAACAGTAAAGTAAGAAAAAAGTACAGAAAAAGTACAGTGTGATAATGATATTTCTTAAACTGTGTGTTTTTTGTCTGGGGACAATTAATCTGGGACGGAGGGAGTATTATGGTGAAGTTCTTTGCAATTTATGAACCCGTCATTTGAACAAAAGTTCCAATAATATAATTTCGCAATCACTGAATATATAACAAAAAGAGAAGTACATATATTATGGTGAAGTTCGTTGCAATTTTATGAGCTCGTTCGTTGAACAAAAGTTCTAAGAATAAAATTTCACATCTGTTGAATATATAACAAAAGCAAAAGTACATATTATGATGAACTTCATTGCAGTTTAATATTATAACTAGTGAAGGGACCCGTGATTTCACGGGATTGTATAAGAAAAATTGTTGAATGATATTTTATTAACCATTAGGTACATGATAACACATTCAAAAAATCATTACTTAGATGCACGCAGAATGGCCAGGCCAAATTGAGAGATGTACATCCATAATCAACCAAACACGTCATTAAGACAAAAAGAAGATTTAACAATAACCAAACTTAAATTAGAAATGAGACTTGTCATCTAAAAGATTACAAAGTAAAGAGAACAATACATTGGACAAAAAAGATGAGCCCTTGCCAATCAAAATACAATGGAGAAAGAAACAGAAACTAAATGTTGCTCTCAAACTTAAATCTAAAACATCTTATGAGTTAAAATGCTAAATATTTCACTAAAGAATCCTATGCATAAAAATCAAAATGCAGCCTCCATTCATATGCATTGCAAAAGACTTAGAATAGCTAAAACTCAATCCTATATATAAATGTCTCTCCATCATTGAATTCAACTTTATAACCCATTACTTGAACCTTATAATTATAAGACATATCCAAAAGGCTCTAAAGTACTAAGCAACAGTAACGAAAATTGACTATTGACATGAAGATAGGAAACCCATGAACATAAAACCACATGAACCCTTGAACCTCTAGAAAAGGTTTACCTGCACCGAAGCTTTTGAAATTTGAGCCTCTTAAAATAAGTAAGGAAGAACTACATTGAGGTGTACCTGATAAAAGAACATAGTAATCATAATAAAATGAAGTTGATTGAACATGTTTTATGTTCAATAGCTCCTAGCTCATACTTACAAAACCCAATGCAACCCGCCCATTTTGTCATGTCTTGTAAAATCATAGACAAAATTCATAGTAATTCTTGCTTCCTTACCCTTCTCATATCTGAAACTTGCTAAGAATGACATTCCATTCTTGAACACCCCCACTCAAAAACCACCGCTTCCAAAATATCATTCTTCAAACCTACAAAAATCATAAACTCAAAAGATTGATTACTTGTTGAAGCTCATAGAAAGGAAGATTAAGATTACCTTTGAGAAGATGAAGAAGAAATAGTATTAATCCTAACATAAAGAACCATTATCCGCCTCCAAAATCACAGGTTGAAGAACATAAAAGCAACAATTCAAAAACCCTAATTATTTTACATAATCGCAAGTAGTGGAATCAATTAATTCATTCAGAACTATCGAATAGGCGAAGATCTGAGTAGTTTTTTTCTTTTTTTTTGAATTGGAGATTTGAAATATGTAATTTTTGATTGTGAAGAAGCATATTTAATCTCTGCAAGCTCATTGAGAAAAATGACGGTACCAATTTTATTGAGCAGGAGTAATTTGGTGAAGCCCTTGGTAACGTAAAAAGCCGATTTTCAAAAGCATGCGTGCTATTTTTTTTGAAAGGCAGCATGCCACGCTATTTCTTTTCTTTTTCTTTTTTCTGTATTTGTTTAATTAATTTAATTAAAAATTAATCCCCCCTTAATGACATCATCAAAGGCCCTATCTTTTTTTTCTTTTTTTGTTTTGATTTTTTTAAAGCTATGTAAAGCCTTGTTTATGACATCATACTTTTAGCCAAATATTAGAGTAGAATAGAATTTACTATAATGCCCTTGAATATTTGAAATTAACTACTTCCAAATCCATGACTTTATAACCTACACACTATATTCGTCAATTGTATAATGCATTTATTATACCATTTACTATGGTATAACTGTAACATGTATATGTAAATAGTAATTTAAATATATTATAGAATACAATTATATATTATAGAATATAATGGATATTTAATTTAATTTAAATATGGTATAATCTATTTCTATAATACACGTATATATTATAGTAATGTGACGACCCGAAGATTTCCGACCAAATTTAAACTTGATCTTAATATGATTTCGACACGATAAGCAAAGTCTGTAATGTTAAATATCAAAAAGTTTGAACTGTTTCATATATTCAATTGACCTTCGACTGCTCTCGACGATTCACGAACAATTAATTGTAAATAAATATGTGTGTATGTATATATAAATAATAATTCGAAATATAATTTGAAGTATTATATGTTGTTGTTATTAAAAAAATTAATAAAATAAAAATAGGATATTATTATGATTATTATTTAAAATATAACTATATATAAATAAGGTATATTAAAAAATAAATATTAAATGATTGTAATACTCGTTAGACGTTTCGATTATTATTTAGAGAAGTTTAATTCGAACTTATATGATTTTAAAATAAATGGTGATCCGAAAATGGGTTCTATAATTTTTAGGCTTATTAAAAATGTATTTAGGAACTATTTGTTGATTTTTAAAACTTTTTATATTTTACTTAGGGTTGGGAGTGAATAATTAATGTAATTTTTTATTTAATAGCCAATGATCGAATTTTATACCATAATGACCAAAATAAATAAATATAGTTAATTTAAAAATATGGAATTTTTCTGAACACTTTTATCCGCCACTGATTTCGCACGATACACAGTCCGTGAAAACTGTCGGCAGAAGAATTTAAAAATCTCGGCTGCTTTACTATTAATTACTATGTCTCACTGTAGATAATTGAGTTATGATTGAATACTGTTTTTGGAATGGACTATCCTTTCCCTTTTATATACATATAAGCATACAAACACATATAGAGATATATCGATCACCCATCCATATATATGTCTCTCTAGTGAACGTCCAACACCACAACTCTGTATTTCTGTTTCCATATTTCTGTGTCTTCGATCAACAAAACCACCTAGATCATCACAACCCGTCACTTATAGTGACCACCACCGAACCACCCATCTTTATCACCACCTTGAAAACTCCACACCAACATATCACCACCATTGAAGAACCATCGAACCCACATGGATTGTTACTGCTACTATATCACATCGGGTTATTACTACGACAATATTGTTTGGTTCCAACCATCACCAACACAAACCAACTAAAAACCACCATCACCCTCACCATAATAATCACTGCATCAATTTTTTTTTTTCTGTTTCATGGGATTCGAACAAACATTTAAACCTCACCAAAAAGTCATCAGGTTGCAAACCGTCGCTACTATTGGATCGTGTTTAGCACCCATGATCACCCTCTTTAACCAACCACTTGAACCATAATTCTAATCACTGCTGTAGCTGCTCCCTTTTGTGTTGCTATCCGAAACAGTCCTCACAACCAACACCAACTTCTACTGCAAACTGTCTGTTTCTATTTCTGATTCGTTAGGTTAGTTTTATGTATATATATATATATATATATATATATATATATATATATATATATATATATATATATTCCTCTCTTATATAGCCGCTAATGAATGAAAATGAAACTTTTATATAATTCAAATATGATATTACTTACTCTGTCGGCCATTACCTAAAGTGGTACTAATACAATAATGATTTATAATTAAATTGTATCGTTACTGTTATATCTGTATGTGTAAACAATTAAATACAAATATAATTAATCAATTAAATACAAAAAGTAATAAAAAATTAGGAGTTTATAACTATTGCGAATAAGATGATTATGAAGATGATGGACGGTATATGATGGTGAACAATATTAATGACGATGATTCATTATGCTAAGATGACGACAATAGGACGATGAAACAGTGAGACGTGATGATAACGATGATGAATAGTGATGATTAGGATGTGGTTATAATGATAAAAGTTGATGATCATAGGTAGGGTTAGATGATGGAGAACTGTAACGATGATGATGATATGAGTGTTGTATGATGATAAGGAAGCGAAATTTCCTGGTTTACTTCCTACGTTTTTTTTTGGACCGATCACAACAAATCTCATTTTTACTAACGTGGGCCAATTTATAATAGTAGGCCGATATATATTTTCTGTTGGGCCACGATCCAGCTTAGAAATTCCTGTTGGGCCAAATTAAATGATGAAGTAGAAGGAGAATGGGATAACAGATTACGGGATAAGTAACATTAGGCGTGGGTATAAAACAGAAAAGCATACGATAGTGCAGTGGCTCGGAGTATGGTTGTTAAGCTAGAGGTCGCGGGTTCGAGCCCGGGCATGAGCGTTTATTTTTTTTAGGCTTGATACTATAAGGTAGCCTTTCTTATTATTATTATTATTATTATTATTATTATTATTATTATTATTATTATTATTATTATTATTATTATTATTATTATTATTATTATTATTATTATTAGTATTAATGATATTGTTATTATAAATTATTGTTATTATAATTATTATTAGTATTACAAGTATTATAAATGTTATTATTATAATTATTACTATTAAAATATGTATTAGTTATCATTTAATAGTAGTATTATGATTATAGTCACATTTATGAATGATATTATTATTATTAATAAGTATTACTCTTATTATTATGATTAGGATTACGAAGCTTTAGTTATTAGTTTACAAATTAAACATGAAGATTTTGATTAAGATTAACATAAGTATTATTATTAATATTATCATTATAATGAAATTGCTATAATTATTATTATTAAGTATTATGTATTACTATAAAAATTATTATTTTCATTATCATTATTAATAAACTTTTCATTTTATTAAAAATTACTGTTATTATCATAAGATTTATTACTAAAACTAACATTTATAGTATTATTAATAGAATCATTAATATTATTATCATTATTATTAATACTAGTATTATCATTATTATTATTTTAATCACTAGTAATATTATTTTGATATTATTATAATTAGTATTTTAACAAATAAATGAAATATATATATAAAATATTTAATACAGATAACATAACAAAATATATATTTGCATGAATATATATTAATAACGAAATATATAAGTTACTAATGTAAAAATTATATCATTAATAATAATATATATAATTGTTCAATTACAAGGTTATGTATTAATAAATATACAAATGATATAGGTTCGTGAATCCGAGGTCAACCCTGCATTGTTCAGTACCGTCACATGTATTTTTACTATAAAATACATTATTGTGAGTTTCATTACTCCCTTTTTAAATGCTTTTGCAATATATATTTTTGGGACTGAGAATACATGCTCTTTTATAAATATTTAACGAAATAGACACAAGTAATCGAAACTACATTATATGGTTGAATGATCGAAGCCGAATATTCCCCTTTTGCTTGGTAACCTAAGAATTAGTAAACCAGTCTACTAATTGACGCGAATCCCAAAGATAGATCTATTGGGCCTAACAAACCTCATCCGTTGTAGCGGATGCTTTAGTACTTCGATGTTATTTTATCATGTCCGATGGATGTCCCGGAATGATAGGGGATATTCTTATATGCATCTTGTTAATGTCGATTACCAGGTGTTCAATCCATATGAATGATTTTTGTGTCTATGCATGAGACGTATATTTATGAGAAATGAAAATAAAAATCTTGTGGTCTATTAAAATGATGGAAATGATTATTTATGTTAAACTAATGAACTCACCAACGTTTTGGTTGACACTTTAAAGCATGTTTATTCTCAGGTATGAAATAAATCTTCCGCTGTGCATTTGCTCATTTTAGAGATATTACTTGAAGTCATTCATGACATATTTCAAAAGACGTTACATTCGAGTCATTGAGTTCATCAAGAATATTATTAAGTCATTTATAGTTGGATATATTATGAAATGGTATGCATGACGTCAACTTTCGATGTGATGAAAGTTTGTCTTTTAAAAACGAATGCAATGTTTGTAAAATGTATCATATAGAGGTCAGAACCTCGCGATGTAATCAACTATTGTGAATCGTTTATAATGTATATGAACGGGTCCTTTCAGTTGGTATCAGAGCGGTGGTCTTAGCGAACCAGGTCTTGCATTAGTGTGTCTAAATGATAGTTGTTTAGATACATTAGTGGGTCTGGACTTCGACCGTGTCTGCATGTCAAAGTTTTTGCTTATCATTTAGTGTCGAAAATTATTTGCTTATCATCCTTAAAGTCTAGACACGTCTTACTGCCTCTATTGCATAGACATTGTATAAATAAATTCATATCTTAGCGTATCTGTTATTGTTACCTTTGCCTGACAGCTTTCGTAGATTCCTCCGTAACTTATGGGATTTTTGTATTATATATGCATATGTAAATTATGTATTGCAGGGTACTAATCTATATCCTATAATCTATTTCTTATCGAAAATCCTTCATTTGATCGTACGAGATGAATCCCTCAACCAGTTCGAATTCCTCGGATTTCGACAGCTATTTCGATATGGAGTTTCACCTAAGCTCCGAAAGCAGTGTCACCAGAATCAATCAACCAATCATCCATCCCCAATTTATCTGATGGGTTCGTAGTCAACTTAATCAATGGAGACGCGCAGAAGACGATCCCTTCCACTAACCGAATTCACCTCTTGATGAAAAACCTGAAGCACTTACCGGCGAACCTGTCCGTAACACCATTTTCACCCTCATTTCCCGAATATCTCGCCACGACTATATCATAACTCAGATTCTAAACCTTATTCATTCGCCCGTTCTTATCGACAATCATCCCAGAGTAATAAGTCAACGAACTACGTGCCCGAGTTGTAGCCTTGAAAAAATATGGTGCAAAATGTACCAGCTTCAGCAACATCAAAGGCACCAACAGTACCACCAACATCAATAACAGTACCATCAACAACACACTCTTCAACATCACAATCTGTACCTCGAGCATAATCATCTTTCTACATGACATTCTACATCATTTATCTTCGTTCGACATGACGGTTATGTAATCTCTAATGTTTTAGAGATTATGTATTCTAGTTCTAACGGTAAAAAAAATGAGATTAATATTACATTAACTCATTAAATCTGTATTACATCTGAAGAAAATATATGTATTTATATGTTTTCATAAATATTGTAATTAAAAATTCTTTTGTCCAGACTGTTAATGGTGAAAATATTTTAACGGGTAGGTAATACCCTAGAAATATTTAGAGTTCACATTAATAAGTTACACTGTACATTATTTCAATTTGATTCAACAGTCATTTACTATTCTACTTACATCCACAGATATATGAATCCGTTCACCACAGAATAACCATTTTCATTCAATTTCATATTTGGATTTTGACCTATCAGAATCCAACAAGTGGCATAATGAAGAAAACATTGGACAAAAAAATAAAATTTGTTAGAAACAAACAAATTAACCATGAGAAAATTTTGTTAAGAATCCACGCAAACAAAATCCGAGCTAACTGTTCCTAGCTAACTGTTAATTCCTTATTACAATTTATTATCGCAATTTATTTATCGCAATTTATATTCTCACAATTTTATTTATCATCATTTAATTTCTGTTATTTATTTTACGCACTTTATTTATCGGCATTTAAATACTGTTATTTACGCATTTTAAACATCGGGACACGTATACAATGTTTTGACATATCATATCGACGCATCTATATATATTATTTGGAATAACCATAGACACTCTATATGCAGTAATGATCGAGTTAGCTGAAATGTCCCGTTCTTATTGATTAAAAATGTTCCATATTAATTGATTTCGTTGCGAGGTTTTGACCTCTATATGAGACGTTTTTCAAAGACTGCATTCATTTTAAAACAAACCATAACCTTTATTTCTCCAATAAAGGTTTAAAAAGCTTTACGTAGATTATCAAATAATGATAATCTAAAATATCCTGTTTACACACGACCATTACATAATGGTTTACAATACAAATATGTTACAACAAAATAAGTTTCTTGAATGCAGTTTTTACACAATATCATACAAGCATGGACTCCAAATCTCGTCCTTATTTAAGTATGCGACAGCGGAAGCTCTTAATAATCACCAGAGAATAAACATGCTTAAAACGTCAACAAAAATGTTGGTGAGTTATAGGTTTAACCTATATATATCAAATCATAATAATAGACCACAAGATTTCATATTTCAATACACATCCCATACATAGAGATAAAAATCATTCATATGGTGAACTGATAATGCTAAAAACGAACATATATTTCATAGCATTATTCCTCAAGAAAGACAAGCTTTTAGTTGCAATTGTTCTATTTACAAGTGATATTCGTTTAAATAATAAAAGGTGAAGACAAAAGACAGATTCGACGATTTGAAGACGCAAACGACCAAAAAGCTCAAAAGAACAAAAGACAATCAAAAAGGTTCCAATTATTGATAAGAAACGTCTCGAAATCACAAGAGTACAAGATTCAAAACGCAAAGTACAAGATATTAAATTGTACGCGAGGACGTTCGAAAATCCGGAACCGGGACTAGAGTCAACTCTTAACGCTCGACGCAACGGACTAAAAATTACAAGTTAACTATGTATATAAATATAATATAATATATAATTAATTAAATTAATTATATATATATTATATATATATATTTAAAACCGTCGGCAGCAGGAAACTCCAAGGGTGAAAACTGAAAATACCTCTCCGCGACTCGCGGAGTTTTAAGGCTATTTGGCCGCGAGTCGCGGAGCCCCAAAAATCATTCCTGGCTATAAATCAACCCGAATTCTGATCAAAATATTATCATTTTTTCTTCTCATTCATACGAAGTAATATATATTTATATTTATAATTTATATTTTAATTTTAATTCTAATAATAAGGGTATGTTAGCGAATGTTGTAAGGGTGTAAGTCGAAATTCTGTCCGTGTAACGCTACGCTATTTTTAATCATTGTAAGTTATGTTCAACCTTTTTATATTAATGTCTCGTAGCTAAGTTATTATTATGCTTGTTTAAAACGAAGTAATCATGATGTTGGGCTAATTACTAAAACGGGGTAATTGGGCTTTGTACCATAATTGGGGTTTGGATAAAAGAACGACACTTGTGGAAACTAGACTATGGGCTATTAATGGGCTTTATATTTGTTTAACTAAATGAAAGTTTGTTAATGTTAATATAAAGATTTACAATTGGGCGTCCCTATAAATTACCATATACACTCGATCGGACACGATGGGCGGGGTATTTATATGTACGAATAATCGTTCATTTAACCGGACACGGGAATGGATTAATAGCCACTAGAATAATCAAAACAGGGGTGAAATTACATTCAAGGGTAATTGGTGTAATTGTTAACAAAGTAGTAAAACCTTGGTTTACACGCAGTCGATAACCTGGTGTATTCATTAAACAAAGTATTAAAACCTTGTTACAATTCGAATCCCCAATTAGTTGGAATATTTATCTTCGGGTATAATAATAATTTGACAAGGACACTTGCAATTTATATTTATGACTGATGGACTGTTATGGACAAAAACCAGACGGACATATTGAATAATCCAGGACAAAGGACAATTAACCCATGGGCATAAAACTAAAATCAACACGTCAAACATCATGATTACGGAAGTTTAAATAAGCATAATTCTTTTATATCATATTTTATTTCTTTTATTTTATATTTAATTGCACTTCTAATTATCGCACTTTTACTTATTGTTATTTTATTTAATCGCACTTTTAATTATCGTACTTTTAATTATTGCAATTTAATTTTATCGCATTTTTATTATTCGCAATTTCATTATCGTTATTTACTTTACGCTTTAATTTAAAGTCTTGTATTTATTTTATATTTTACATTAGGTTTTAACTGCGACTAAAGTTTTAAAATCGACAAACCGGTCATTAAACGGTAAAAACCCCCCTTTATAATAATAATATTATTTATATATATATATTTGTATTTTTATAAAAGTAAACTAATATAGCGTTGAGCTTTGCTTAAAGATCTCCCTGTGGAACGAACCGGACTTACTAAAAACTACACTACTGTACGATTAGGTACACTGCCTATAAGTGTTGTAGCAAGGTTTAAGTATATCCATTCTATAAATAAATAAATATCTTGTGTAAAATTGTATCGTATTTAATAGTATTTTCTGCTAAAAATTATAAACTATTTTATATACACCTCGTTCGACATCAAGTATTTTTGGCGCCGCTGCCGGGGAATTACTCTTAAAAGCCGGAAGCGCAACGCTAATAAAAAAAAAAAAAAAAGATTTTTATTTACTTTTATTAAAAGTCGTTTTTGTAAAAATTACGTTTTAATCATTCAAAAATATAAAAAGAAAAACAAAAATATAAGTATTTTTAGGATTTTGTTAAATATTTAAGTTTTATAAGTTTCTTTATCTTTATTTTAATTTATAAAAATATAAATTTTATTAAAAATCGTTTATTTAAATTAAAAACAGAAAACAAAATAAAAAAAAAAAAAAAATAAAAGAAAAACGCGTAAAAACAAAACCTGTCAAGTGAATTCCTGAACCCCGCGACTCGCGGGGTTTTCCTCTTTATTCACCGCAACTCGCGGAGGGCCTCTGACACTCGGACAAAAACCCTAATCACGGGTTATTATTTATTATTATTATTATTATTATTTAACTTAATTATTATTACTATTATTATTAATTTTAGTTTTATTTTTACTTTTTACTTTATATATGTATTTTGTTTAATTAGTTTTAATAAAATTGTATTATTTGTAGTTTTATTAAATAAATAATATAAAAATAATATTTTTTATAAAAATTGTAATTTTTACAACTTTTTGTATATTTTTATATTTTGTACCTTTTTAATCGTTGTAGCGTAATATTTGTATTTTTTAGCTCATAATTAATTTTAAACTTAGTTTTTGCTATAGTCATTTTTACTCCTAGATTTTTAGGCTTTGCCGTAGAATTCCTTAAGTGCTTTTTCTTTAGACTAAGAATTAGGTGCTTTAGAATTTTGCGACGCCTTTTTAAGTTTTAGTTTCTTTTTAAGTTATTTCCATTTGGGATTTAGTTTTTCTTGTAAGCTTTAATATTTTTAGACCTTTTACTATGTATCAATTATCATTCCAATTAATAATTTCAAATTGCGATTATAATTTTAAGTTAGTTGTAGTAATAAGGTTAAATTAGTTAAGTATTTTTAAGTTTTGATAAGTTTCTTTTATTTCCGTCACCTTTTATTTTTCAACCATTTTTCTTTTTCGACATTTTTCGACGCGCAATCTTTTTCTCTCTTATTTCTCGCCATTCTAGTTTTTAGGACTTAGAATTTTTTTTCTACTTCTTATCTAAATTTCTTAAAATTACGAAAATTTATTTTAAGTGGTTAAATTGATAGACATCAAAATTTTCTGGTTCGTAGTAATAGTTGGATTTGTACGTGGACCGGGTTATTGGAGCCAAACAGTCCTCAATTATATTGAGACCAAACGAATCCTGCCCCTCTGCTGCATCTTTTGGCTATTCGAAACGTGGGCAAAATCAGAAAAGTCTATTGATTGGATAACTTATTATAATTTTTCTTTCCTTTTAAAAACTAATAGGATATTCTGTGAATGCACCGAGCAAGACGTTCATCACCTTTTGTACGTTCACCACCTGTAACTAGATCAAGACATCGTTTAACAAATATAACCGCCGTTGATTTTTCTTTAGAATCGTCATCCAGTCAACCAAGTACTTCAGTTCAAATTTCCGATAATCCAGTTTTTGAAACAGACCTCACAATTGAGAATCCAGAAAATATTCAGGAACGGTTCATAGATCCTGAACCACTAAACTTTCCTCCGGAACCACCAATCATTCAAACAGAGATTGTTGAGGAACGAACTATTAAATCAGAATCATTCAGTGATACCGAGTCAACAAATTCAATTATGGAGAATCTGGAACCTTTAAGTATGGAAGACCGAATGAGAGCTAAACGCACTGGCCAAGGTCACGCAATTACTCATCCAGACATTAATGCGCCAGATTATGAAATCAAAGGACAAATTCTACACATGGTGACTAATCAATGCCAATTTAGTGGTGCGCCGAAGGAAGATCCAAATGAACATCTGCGTACCTTTAATAGGATCTGCACACTATTTAAAATACGAGAAGTGGAGGATGAACAGATATATCTCATGTTATTTCCCTGGACTTTAAAGGGAGAAGCCAAAGATTGGTTGGAATCGTTACCTGAAGGGGCGATCGATACATGGGATGTTTTAATTGACAAATTTCTTAAACAATTTTTTCCTGCATCTAAAGCCGTAAGACTTCAAGCAGAAATTGTTACGTTCACACAGAAGCCAAATGAAACTCTATATGAGGCGTGGACAAGATATGGAAAATTGTTAAGAGGATGTCCGCAACATGGTTTAGACACCTGTCAAATAGTACAAATATTTTACCAAGGATGCGACATCACTACAAGAAAAGACATAGATATAGCAGCTGGTGGTTCTATTATGAAGAAAACCGAAACTGATGCTTACAAAATTATTGATAATACTGCTTCCCACTCACATGAGTGGCACCAAGAAAAAGATATCATTAGATCATCTAAAGCATCTAGAGCCGATTCTAGCCATGACTTAGATTCCATTTCCGCAAAGATAGATGCTTTCGAGAGACGAATGGAAAAGATGACTAAAGATATTCATACTATACGAATTAGTTGTGAGCAGTGTGGAGGACCACATTTGACAAAAGATTGTCTCAATATTGAATTAACAATGGAACAAAGAGAGAATATTTCATACATAAACCAAAGGCCTGGAAATAATTATCAGAATAATTATCAACCGCCAAGACCGATTTACAATCAAAACCAGAATTATAACCGAAATATTCCATACAACAACCAACAAGGTCCTAGCAATCAACAATTATCCAATAATACTTACAATCAGCAAAGACCGAATTTTCAAAACAAACCACCACAACAAATCGATGATAAAAAGCCGAATTTAGAAGATATGATGACGAAGCTAGTTGAAACTCAAACGCAGTTTTTCACATCTCAAAAACAAACCAATGAACAAAATGCTCAAGCATTTAGAAATCAACAAGCTTCTATTCAAAATCTGGAACAAGAAGTGAGTAACCTAGCAAGGTTAATAGGTGAAAGAAAACCGGGAAGTCTACCTAGCGATACAAACGCTAACCCCCGGAATGAAACAGCTAAAGCTATTACCACAAGAAGTGGTACAACACTTAAACCACCTGAAATACCTGTAACTTCTGATGAAACTATTCCTACTACACAAGAACCACAACCTGATCAAGATAAGGAAAAAGAACCGGTAGTTGAAAAGGTTAATGAAGATAACACAGTTAAGGATAAACCTTATGTTAAACCATATCAACCACCACTTCCTTACCCGAGTAAAATGAAGAAGGAAAAACTTGAAGCCGAGCAATCCAAATTCTTGGATATGTTTAAACAGATAAATGTAAATCTTCCTTTCATTGATTTGATTTCAGGAATGCCAAGATATGCTAAATTCTTGAAAGATCTAATCACGAATAGAAAGAAAATGGAAGAACTCTCGGCTGTTACTATGAATGCTAATTGTTCAGCAGTGCTGTTGAATAAGATACCAGAAAAACTATCTGATCCAGGAAGTTTCACAATTCCATGTTTTCTGGGTAGTCTTAGTTCAATAGAAGCATTGGCAGACTTAGGTGCTAGTATAAATCTAATGCCGTATTCACTATACGCTAAACTAGACCTTGGAGAATTGAAACCAACCAGAATAAGCATACAACTAGCCGATAGATCAATAAAATATCCTAGAGGGATAATGGAGAACATGCTAGTTAAAGTTGGTACTTTAGTATTTCCAGTAGATTTTGTTGTTTTAGACATGGAAGAAGATTCTCAAGTTCCTCTCATATTAGGAAGACCATTCTTAA
This sequence comes from Rutidosis leptorrhynchoides, assembly GCF_046630445.1. Lineage (NCBI taxonomy): Eukaryota > Viridiplantae > Streptophyta > Magnoliopsida > Asterales > Asteraceae > Rutidosis > Rutidosis leptorrhynchoides. Next base: position 598,316,597 of record NC_092336.1, on the reverse strand, counting down.
ACACGGCTAAAGCAATGATAGACGTGTTCGGTAAGAAACTGACCCTAAGTATAGAGGATGAGAGTGTTACCTTTTCAGTTGATAGAGCAATGCAACAACCACAATCTGCAGATGATACATGTTATTATATTAAAACTATAGATGCACATGCAGAATTATTAGAAGAATTTCCAGAATTACAAGGAACAGGAGAATGTTCTTTAGGAGAAGGAAATGAACCAATTGATGAAGCCGAAATGTTAGCTACACTTATAGCTAATGGATATGAACCAACAACAGAAGAAATTCAAATGCTAAAAGAAGAAGACAGATATCGATATAAATCATCGATAGAAGAACCTCCGAAATTAGAGTTAAAGCCACTTCCAAACCATTTGGAATACGCTTATTTACATGGTGAATCTGAATTACCTGTAATAATATCGTCTTCTCTTACTGAAAATGAGAAATCACAACTCATTTCTGTGTTGAAAGCTCATAAACCAGCCATTGCATGGAAGATTCATGATATTAAAGGAATAAGTCCTTCGTATTGCACACATAAAATCCTTATGGAAGAAGGTCATAAAACGTATGTGCAACGCCAACGAAGACTAAATCCTAATATGCAAGATGTAGTTAAGAAAGAGATTATTAAACTGCTAGATGCAGGTTTAATTTATCCAATTTCTGATAGTCCATGGGTAAGCCCAGTTCAATGCGTGCCTAAGAAGGGTGGCATGACTGTCATCACAAATGAGAAAAATGAGCTTATTCCTACTAGGACTGTAACAGGATGGCGTGTATGTATTGATTATAGAAAATTAAATGACGCCACCAGAAAAGATCACTTTCCCTTACCTTTCATAGATCAAATGTTGGAAAGATTAGCCGGAAATAGTTACTATTGTTTTCTAGATGGATTTTCCGGATATTTTCAAATTCCAATAGCACCCGAAGATCAAGAGAAAACCACATTCACGTGCCCTTATGGTACTTTTGCTTACAAACGCATGCCATTTGGACTTTGCAACGCCCCTGCAACCTTTCAAAGGTGTATGATGGCGATTTTTCATGACATGATAGAAGAATGCATGGAAGTATTCATGGATGACTTTTCAGTCTTCGGTGATACATTTAAATCATGTCTAGTTAATCTGGAACGAATGCTAATTAGATGCGAAAAATCAAATCTAGTACTTAATTGGGAGAAATGCCATTTTATGGTTAAAGAAGGCATCGTTCTTGGACATAAAATTTCAAAAGAAGGAATTGAAGTGGATAGAGCTAAAGTAGATGTAATTGCTAAACTTCCACATCCCACCAATGTTAGAGGAGTTAGGAGTTTTCTAGGGCATGCCGGTTTTTACCGACGTTTCATAAAAGATTTTTCTAAAATTGCCACTCCTATGAATAAACTCCTAGAAAAGGATGCGCCATTCATCTTTTCAGATGAATGTATCAAATCTTTTAATATTCTTAAAGAGAAACTCACTAATGCACCGATCATGATAACACCAAATTGGAATCTACCATTTGAACTAATGTGCGATGCAAGTGATTTTGCAATGGGAGCCGTTTTAGGACAAAGGATTGAAAAACGATTTCAACCTATATATTATGCTAGTAAGACATTACAAGGAGCACAAACGAACTATACAACTACTGAAAAAGAACTCCTTGCTATTGTCTTTGCTTTTGACAAATTTCGATCATATCTCGTTCTAGCAAAAACGGTGGTCTATACCGACCATTCTGCTCTTAGATACCTATTTTCAAAACAAGATGCTAAACCAAGATTAATCCGTTGGATCTTACTCTTACAAGAGTTTGATATTGAAATCCGAGATAAAAAAGGAGCAGAAAATCTCGCCGCTGATCATCTTTCTCGTCTTGAAAATCCCGAATTAGAAGTTCTGAATGAATCAGCCATACAAGACAACTTTCCTGATGAATATCTATTGAAGATAGATTATAAAGAAATCCCATGGTTTGCAGACTATGCAAACTACTTAGTTTGTGGATTCCTTGAAAAAGGATTATCGTACCAAAGACGAAAGAAATTCTTCAGTGATATAAAACACTATTTCTGGGAAGATCCACATCTGTTCAAAAGTTGTCCCGATGGAATAATACGCCGATGTGTATTTGGAGATGAAGCTAGTAAAATATTAAACCATTGTCACACAGGACCAACAGGAGGGCATTATGGGCCTCAACTAACAGCAAGAAAAGTTTATGAAGCTGGATTCTATTGGCCTACAATTTACAAAGACGCACACCTTCTTTGCAAATCCTGTGATACATGTCAAAGGGCCGGAAGAATAAGTCAACGTGATGAAATGCCACAAAATGTCATCCAAGTATGTGAAGTATTTGACATTTGGGGTATTGACTTTATGGGTCCATTTCCAAAATCTCATAATAATCTATATATACTCGTAGCCATTGATTATGTATCTAAATGGGCGGAAGCACAAGCTCTCCCAACTAACGATGCACGAGTTGTAGTAAACTTTTTAAAACGTCTTTTTGCAAGGTTTGGAACACCGAAAGCTTTAATAAGTGATCGGGGTACTCATTTCTGTAATAATCAACTTGAGAAAGTTCTTAAAAGATATGGAGTAACTCATAAAATCTCCACCGCATATCATCCACAAACAAGTGGACAAGTTGAAAATACAAACCGAGCTTTAAAACGTATTCTAGAGAAAACCGTAGGATCAAATCCGAAGGAATGGTCCATTAAATTGGAGGATGCACTCTGGGCTTTTAGAACAGCCTACAAAACTCCAATTGGAACCACACCTTTTAGACTTGTTTATGGAAAAGCATGTCATCTTCCAGTAGAAATTGAACACAAAGCATTTTGGGCTTTGAAGACATGTAATCTTGATTTACATGAAGCCGGACGTCTACGATTAAGTCAACTAAACGAATTAGAAGAATTAAGACATGAAGCATACGAAAATTCGTTAATCTATAAAGAAAGAACGAAGAAATGGCATGATAAAAGAATCAGAAGTTCAAAAGAATTTAAAGAAGGAGACAGAGTTCTTCTTTTCAATTCACGATTCAAGCTATTTCCTGGAAAATTGAAATCAAGATGGTCTGGACCATTCATAGTCAAAAGAGTTTTCCCATACGGAACGATAGAATTAATAAATTCAAATGGGATTGAATTTAAAGTTAATGGTCACAGAGTTAAACATTACATACATGGTCCGATGGAAGTCGACAACGAAGTTAATCACAATTTCGACACCACAGCTAACTAAGTGTGGGGAGAATCAAGTCTTTAAAGGATAATATGTATTTCTGTTAGAGTTAGATTGTCTGTTTTCGTGTAGTTCTCGAAAATGGAACACGTATGGTCTTTCCCTAGCAGACCCTAAAGAACTAGTCTTCTCCCCCCATTCTGAATTTTTATTTTTTTTAGGTTTTTACGTAATGAAGACTGCCTGTGAACTAAACCATGGTCTAATGCTACACGCTTTGATCACTAAAAGAAATAATGACATACTACCGAGTGAATTAGTATCAGTAATCAGAGAAAGAATGGACGGAGTTAGAAAAGGATCCAGATGCGAAGATAATAAGTTACAATTTGGTAAAGGAAAATCAAAATCCGCAGCGAAAAGAAGAGCACGACACCTAGAAAAATGTCACAAATGCGGAAAATGGTCACATGGAGGTAAATGTTCAAATAATCAAACCTATTCAAATACCGAATTTGTTACTTTATGCAGAGACGGACCGTTCATATGTTTAGAAGAAAAGACAATGAATGCTAGAGGTTACGCATATGCAGCCATGGAAGACCAATTAAACCGACTATCTTATGAATATAATAGATCATATAACTAAGAAATCTATTTCACAGGTATGTCTGTACAGTTTTTATTTTTATTTTTAACCTTTTGATAATAAACGCTAATTTGTTCGCTAAAAAGTATTAAATTGGTATTAAATAAAATTAGGTTTGGCGACCGAAATTATTGATATCCTTCAAAAATTTATTACATCACTGCGAAATTTAACGTTTATTCTTAAGATATAAATATCTTTAATCAATCAACCCAAAATATTTCAAAAATTCGTCATGAGTTAAATTAGGTCTTGGAACCGAAATTACTTTACCGAAAAGAGGGGCGCATATTTTTGATAATATTTGACTGATTAAAGTGGGATAAAAAGACAAAAAGATTTTTAAATTTATTTTTACCATGTTTTTAATCTTAATATTTAAATCTTAAATTAATATTGTAAACTTTGTAAAAACAATATTTTTAAAATTGTAAATATTTGAAAAATTAATATAAGTTTGGTATGAATTTATAAATTTTTAAATTAAGTTTGGTGTGAATTTTTAATTTTTAAAATATTAATTTTTAATTTTATGCATTTTAAATTTTGAGTTTGGTGTGAATTTTTAATTTTAATTTTGAATTTTATATTTAAGTTGTGTGAATTTAAAAACAAAAATTTACTTTATCTCATTAAGTTAAAAATATGATTTTTAAAATTCGTCGTAAGTTGAAGACTAGGTCTTTGAACCGAAATTGCTTTACCCGAGGGAGGGACGAGAACTTTTATTATCATTATTTTTAATCTTATTGATTTAAAGTATGCCAAAAACATTAAAAAACCCAAAAATCTTAGCTTTTTAAAACAATCGCTACAAAAAGACAAATTTTAAAATTTTGTCGAGGGACGGACTAGGACATCGATCCGAAACGACCTCGTCCTAAATAACAAGGGAAACAAAATTTTAAAATTAATTTCTTAATTGTTTTACATTAAAGATTATAAAAAAAAAAAAAAAAAAAAAAAAAAAAAAAAAAAAAAAAGTAACTCCGCGACTCGCGGAGTTTTCAGTGAAAACCTCCGCGACTCGCGGAGGGACCAAATTACAGAAAAAAAATATAACCAGCTGCACGATCTGTACACACCACACACAAAAACACTGCAATTTTAACAGCGAAAAAACCCCCGAAAACCCACGAAAATCACCCCCAAAAATCTCAATTTTTAACCGTTAATCACCAAATTTTTTGCTAAAATCATGTTGAGAAGGATGATATCTAGGAACTACTCAAGAAAACAGGTACAATTACACCCCAAATCACCTTTAAATCCGAATTTTAGTGTGTTCTTGAGCATATTTTCATAATTTGAATTTTGTTAATTTTTAGTGTAATTAGTGTTAAATTGTTAGTATATTATGCATGTATAACCTAGATTGATGCTTGTTAACATGATTTGAAGCCAAAAACTTCAAAATCTTTAGAATCTAGGGTTTGTGTTCTTGAGCAATTTTGGGGCTTTTTGATATAAACAGGTTATGGCCGATTTTTGTCATGAATTGTTGCTAAATTGAGTAGTGTAACATGTCTAGGTAGTTAAATGATCAAAACTTTGAGCCTAAACATGATTTTGAGAATTAAAGTGGACTTTTTCAAGTCCAAAATTCATGAACTTGATTTTTGAAAGATAATGCCATTTGAGACTTGTTTATTTGCTAGTAATGATTATTTTGACATGTTATTTGAGTTGAATGCTTATGAACTTGGCGAAAATTTTCGTATATGCTTATTTGAAAAAGTGTAGATTTGATAAAAATGTGAAAATAAGCTTAAGTTTGATATAAATTGATAATGTCATTGTAATTATTTTAATTGATGATTTTGCTGACACTAATGCATATTTGGATGCACAAAATTTGTGTTTGATGTGTTTTGCAGAATGAAAGGGGTGAATCTTCATCCCAAGCCCGTCATGCTCCTGCTGAGAACTTGGAACAACAGGAGGTAGATAACTACTACAAGCAGGATGTACCTCATCCAGTCATGACCTTTTCAGATATGCACTTGGAACAGTTGCACCCGAACCTGCGATTTGACAGACTTTGGATAGATTATCCAAAATATCAACGGGGTTTGCATACTCTTCACTCTAAGGTTGTTGAGGTACCAAGGGTCATAGAATGGGGACCCTTGGAAGCTGTAGAATTGGCCGGGCCAATTAGGGAATTACTGGTACAGAGGTATGGTAATTCTTCTTTTAATGACTGGATATGTTTATTCACCATACGCAGACCTGTATATAAAGTATGGTGTGAAGAGTTGTTATGTAGTATAGAGTTGAATGATCGGGTAGCTAGTTTAACCGATCGTTCTTTTATTAGATTTTTGTTAGGCGGTTCGATGCGCCACATGTCTTTACTGGACATGGCTCAGGCTTTACGTATATATACGCCTGAGGAATTAGCGTCTGCCGATTGTAGAGGATTGATACTAAACGGTAGGAAAATAGATGAAAATTTTGATACACACGGTGTGTGGAGTCAAATGACAAGCCATCACCGTTTTAAAGGGGGAAACTACTCTTATTTGGATATAGATAGAGCCGAATTAAGAGTAATACATAGATTTTTAGCTAACTCGATTACACAAAGGGGTAAAAACAAAGAAAAGGTAAATGAACAAGATTTGTTTTACCATATGTGTATTCGAGACCCACACAGCGCTGTAAGTATACCATATTGTGTGGGTTATTATTTATCAGCTATGGTTCGAGGGATGCGTCCACATAGCATAATAGGAGGTGGTATTTTTATTACTTTGATTGGTGAATATCTCGGTGTGGATATAAGTCGGGGGGGATTATTAGTAGAAGAGCCGGAACCCCGCGACACTATAGGTTTAAATGTATACCATGGTGCGAAAGTGTTGAAGCGGCGAAATAACGCCGCAGTACGATACAATGGTAGACATCCACAGGTAGAGAGAAACCAGGAACAAGGTAATGTAGGAGGGGGGAACCAGATGCAAGAAATGCAAAGGTTTATAGCTTCTCAGGAATACGAAAATGCTAGACAGAGAGCATTTGAAGATTGGCAAGTTCATCAGAACCAGATCATAGCGCATTGCCAACACATAGGTAGAAACTATATTCCTACACCGAAACCCGTCTTCCCTCCTTGGTCGATAGAGATGCAGCCACCATATCCTACGTATGACCCTGCCGAGGCATTCTATAGCACTTATGGTTATGCGTGGAACCCCTATTGGTACCAATATCATCCTTAGTTTACTTATTTTATTTTTTATTATTTTGTAATTTGTAATTATTGATACATTTAATATTTTTGTTTATATTGTAATCATTTTTATAATTTCTAACTTTTATTCTTAAGATTTTAATAATTTTTGAATGTGGGGTAATAAACCAAACTTCAAAAATATGTATATATGTTTGCAGTTTATCTTATGTACACAACAGGGTAAAACAACGCGTTTTCAAAGACTGGCATTAAGTTCAGCAAAAGCAAGTAATTTTGACGACAATGATGCAAAATGTATGTGAAATAACAACAAGACGGAATGAACAAATGACGTGCACCATTTATCATTCAGCAAACAAACGCCAATATATTTGGAAACTTTGGTAAAAATTTAATCATTTTCACACAAATCACCCTCAATAATTTAAATTGTTACTGATTTCTTGCAAATGAGGGCATTGCAAGATCTTAAATGTGGGAAGGGGTTAAATTCTTTCGGATTTTAAAAATTTTTATATTAAACACTTGGTTACCATTAAAAATATTAGTAAAGCAGTAGTTGTATTAGAATCTAGTGCTCTCTGATAAAAAAGAACAGCCCTAGTCTTATATACTGACTACCCAATTCTAGTAAAATTTTTCAAAATTTTCAATTAAATGAATTCAAAATCATGTTTATACATATTTATGAACGATAAAACTAGGTTTTAACACCGAAATTATTGTTACCTCAAAAAGGACATAAATTGAGAAACAAACTAAAACGTCAAAATTCATTTAAAATGGAATAGAGGACGATAAAAAGAAAAATAAAAAGCCAAGTGTGGGAAAATTTACCAAGTTATTTTAAACATATCACATATATTTGTAACAAATAACTGAAAATACTTTTGCTTTGGACTAAACTAAACTGTTTTACCCGATGAAAGAAAAGAAGAGATGGATCTACACGATGAATCAATTCCATCATTAAAAGGAAGTAAAGTCTTCCGAAAAAGACACGCGCTTCTTGATTTAGGTCATGAAGTTGTCGTCCAGACCAGCTGTAGGTTGACGAAAAATCTAGAAAAGTCATCACTAAAATCAGCAGGAAATCCACGGACCTCAGCATCAAACAGGGTCGCCAAGTGGTCAGATTTATCCTAACCATGAGAAGGATTTATCTCGTACAATGGGGGGGCACCATGCAAATTAGCTGGATAAGACTAATGAATCAGATCCCCAGAAAGGATAATCTCCTTAAAGATTAAAAATCAGCTTTTAAGACTGATATTACTCAATCCTAGAGATTGACCTTAAAGATTGAGAATTACAAACTCATGGAATTCAATGATATCTAAGCTCGAGCTTAAACGAGAAAATATTTTGATCAAAAATACAAACCGATTTGTTTTCTGAAAACCCTATTTTCAATGCGTTCATTACCATTGAACGTAAAATCCTAGGAATTCACCTAGAATTCATTAGGTTACCTGAACCAAATCGGGTGTCAACCGTAAGAACGGTGGTTGCATAACATGGTCAAAGACAGGACTTTGTGCCAGACCGACAAATTATAAGGGTGAGCTTTACTATTGCTCCTACCAAGGATAGTAATTGCGTCCGACACGTTATAGACCATAATCAAAAGCATGTCACGGGACATTGCCTTAACAGTTGCTTGTTCAACGCTTTCCTTTACAACCGGACGGTAGTTTACCGAAAGGTAATATACGGAACAAGTAAACTGGACGTGTTGCTTTCCAAAAACAAGGTTAGCAAGTGGGTGACACAAAACCGCAAGTTTTGAGCTAAAATTTTCAATTCTGAAACCCACCAAACCCACAAAAATATTTTGCAAACACCGGTAAAGGGTTATTCCGGAAAATTTATCTAGGGTAAAAACTAGATTTAATTTTCAAAAGATCAAATGTTTTCATAAAGATCCAATTTCCTTAATGGATCTAAATTTTTATAGTCATGTGGGACTGTAAACCATATCGTTACTACCATTGTTTATACCGCCGTATAGAAATCACTGATGTACAAAGTGTGAAGAATAAAGAAGTGATTCTAGTATTTCAAGACAATATTGCTTGAGGACAAGCAACGCTCAAGTGTGGGAATATTTGATAATGCTAAAAACGAACATATATTTCATAGCATTATTCCTCAAGAAAGACAAGCTTTTAGTTGCAATTGTTCTATTTACAAGTGATATTCGTTTAAATAATAAAAGGTGAAGACAAAAGACAGATTCGACGATTTGAAGACGCAAACGACCAAAAAGCTCAAAAGAACAAAAGACAATCAAAAAGGTTCCAATTATTGATAAGAAACGTCTCGAAATCACAAGAGTACAAGATTCAAAACGCAAAGTACAAGATATTAAATTGTACGCGAGGACGTTCGAAAATCCGGAACCGGGACTAGAGTCAACTCTTAACGCTCGACGCAACGGACTAAAAATTACAAGTTAACTATGTATATAAATATAATATAATATATAATTAATTAAATTAATTATATATATATTATATATATATATTTAAAACCGTCGGCAGCAGGAAACTCCAAGGGTGAAAACTGAAAATACCTCTCCGCGACTCGCGGAGTTTTAAGGCTATTTGGCCGCGAGTCGCGGAGCCCCAAAAATCATTCCTGGCTATAAATCAACCCGAATTCTGATCAAAATATTATCATTTTTTCTTCTCATTCATACGAAGTAATATATATTTATATTTATAATTTATATTTTAATTTTAATTCTAATAATAAGGGTATGTTAGCGAATGTTGTAAGGGTGTAAGTCGAAATTCTGTCCGTGTAACGCTACGCTATTTTTAATCATTGTAAGTTATGTTCAACCTTTTTATATTAATGTCTCGTAGCTAAGTTATTATTATGCTTGTTTAAAACGAAGTAATCATGATGTTGGGCTAATTACTAAAACGGGGTAATTGGGCTTTGTACCATAATTGGGGTTTGGATAAAAGAACGACACTTGTGGAAACTAGACTATGGGCTATTAATGGGCTTTATATTTGTTTAACTAAATGAAAGTTTGTTAATGTTAATATAAAGATTTACAATTGGGCGTCCCTATAAATTACCATATACACTCGATCGGACACGATGGGCGGGGTATTTATATGTACGAATAATCGTTCATTTAACCGGACACGGGAATGGATTAATAGCCACTAGAATAATCAAAACAGGGGTGAAATTACATTCAAGGGTAATTGGTGTAATTGTTAACAAAGTAGTAAAACCTTGGTTTACACGCAGTCGATAACCTGGTGTATTCATTAAACAAAGTATTAAAACCTTGTTACAATTCGAATCCCCAATTAGTTGGAATATTTATCTTCGGGTATAATAATAATTTGACAAGGACACTTGCAATTTATATTTATGACTGATGGACTGTTATGGACAAAAACCAGACGGACATATTGAATAATCCAGGACAAAGGACAATTAACCCATGGGCATAAAACTAAAATCAACACGTCAAACATCATGATTACGGAAGTTTAAATAAGCATAATTCTTTTATATCATATTTTATTTCTTTTATTTTATATTTAATTGCACTTCTAATTATCGCACTTTTACTTATTGTTATTTTATTTAATCGCACTTTTAATTATCGTACTTTTAATTATTGCAATTTAATTTTATCGCATTTTTATTATTCGCAATTTCATTATCGTTATTTACTTTACGCTTTAATTTAAAGTCTTGTATTTATTTTATATTTTACATTAGGTTTTAACTGCGACTAAAGTTTTAAAATCGACAAACCGGTCATTAAACGGTAAAAACCCCCCTTTATAATAATAATATTATTTATATATATATATTTGTATTTTTATAAAAGTAAACTAATATAGCGTTGAGCTTTGCTTAAAGATCTCCCTGTGGAACGAACCGGACTTACTAAAAACTACACTACTGTACGATTAGGTACACTGCCTATAAGTGTTGTAGCAAGGTTTAAGTATATCCATTCTATAAATAAATAAATATCTTGTGTAAAATTGTATCGTATTTAATAGTATTTTCTGCTAAAAATTATAAACTATTTTATATACACCTCGTTCGACATCATGAACACCTGGTAACCGACATTAACAAGATGCATATATAAGAATATCCCCATCATTCCGGGACACCCTTCGGATATGATATAAATTTCGAAGTACTAAAGCATCCGGTACTTTGGATGGGGCTTGTTGGGCCCAATAGATCTATCTTTAGGATTCGCGTCAATTAGGGTGTCTGTTCCCTAATTCTTAGATTACCAGACTTAATAAAAAAGGGGCATATTCGATTTCGATAATTCAACCATAGAATGTAGTTTCACGTACTTGTGTCTATTTTGTAAATCATTTATAAAACCTGCATGTATTCTCATCCCAAAAATATTAGATTTTAAAAGTGGGACTATAACTCACTTTCACAGATTTTTACTTCGTCGGGAAGTAAGACTTGGCCACTATTGATTCATGAACCTATAACAATATATACATATATATTAAAGTATGTTCAAAATATATTTACAACACTTTTAATATATTTTGATGTTTTAAGTTTATTAAGTCAGCTGTCCTCGTTAGTAACCTATAACTAGTTGTCCACAGTTAGATGTACAGAAATAAATCGATAAATATTATCTTGAATCAATCCACGACCCAGTGTATACGTATCTCAGTATTGATCACAACTCAAACTATATATATTTTGGAATCAACCTCAACCCTGTATAGCTAACTCCAACATTCACATATAGAGTGTCTATGGTTGTTCCGAAATATATATAGATGTGTTGACATGATAGGTCGAAACATTGTATACGTGTCTATGGTATCTCAAGATTACATAATATACAATACAAGTTGATTAAGTTATGGTTGGAATAGATTTGTTACCAATTTTTACGTAGCTAAAATGAGAAAAATTATCCAATCTTGTTTTACCCATAACTTCTTCATTTTAAATCCGTTTTGAGTGAATCAAATTGCCATGGTTTCATATTGAACTCTATTTTATGAATCTAAACAGAAAAGTATAGGTTTATAGTCAAAAAAATAAGTTACAAGTCGTTTTTGTAAAGGTAGTCATTTCAGTCGAAAGAACGACGTCTAGATGACCATTTTAGAAAACATACTTCCACTTTGAGTTTAACCATAATTTTTGGATATAGTTTCATGTTCATAATAAAAATCATTTTCTCAGAATTACAACTTTTAAATCAAAGTTTATCATAGTTTTTAATTAACTAACCCAAAACAGCCCGCGGTGTTACTACGACGGCGTAAATCCGGTTTTACGGTGTTTTTCGTGTTTCCAGGTTTTAAATCATTAAGTTAGCATATCATATAGATATAGAACATGTGTTTAGTTAATTTTAAAAGTCAAGTTAGAAGGATTAACTTTTGTTTGCGAACAAGTTTAGAATTAACTAAACTATGTTCTAGTGATTACGAGTTTAAACCTTCGAATAAGATAGTTTTATGTATATGAATCGAATGATGTTATGAACATCATTACTACCTTAAGTTCCTTGGATAAACCTACTGGAAAAGAGAAAAATGGATCTAGCTTCAACGGATCCTTGGATGGCTCGAAGTTCTTGAAGCAGAATCATGACACCAAAACAAGTTCAAGTAAGACCATCACTTGAAATAAGATTGTTATAGTTATAGAAATTGAACCAAAGTTTGAATATGATTATTACCTTGTATTAGAATGATAACCTACTGTAAGAAACAAAGATTTATTGAGGTTGGATGATCACCTTACAAGATTGGAAGTGAGCTAGCAAACTTGAAAGTATTCTTGATTTTATGTAACTAGAACTTGTAGAATATATGAAGAACACTGAACTTGAAGATAAAACTTGAGAGAGATAAATTAGATGAAGAAAATTGAAGAATGAAAGTGTTTGTAGGTGTTTTTGGTCGTTGGTGTATGGATTAGATATAAAGGATATGTAATTTTGTTTTCATGTAAATAAGTCATGAATGATTACTCATATTTTTGTAATTTTATGAGATATTTCATGCTAGTTGCCAAATGATGATTCCCACATGTGTTAGGTGACTCATATGGGCTGCTAAGAACTGATCATTGGAGTGTATATACCAATAGTACATACATCTAAAAGCTGTGTATTGTACGAGTACGAATACGGGTGCATACGAGTAGAATTGTTGATGAAACTGAACGAGGATGTAATTGTAAGCATTTTTGTTAAGTAGAATTATTTTGATAAGTGTATTGAAGTCTTTCAAAAGTGTATAAATACATATTAAAACACTACATGTATATACATTTTAACTGAGTCGTTAAGTCATCGTTAGTCGTTACATGTAAGTGTTATTTTGAAACCTTTAGGTTAACGATCTTGTTAAATGTTGTTAACCCAATGTTTATAATATCAAATGAGATTTTAAATTATTATATTATCATGATATTATCATGTATGAATATCTCTTAATATGATATATATACATTAAATGTCTTTACAACGATAATCGTTACATATATGTCTCGTTTAAAAATCATTAAGTTAGTAGTCTTGTTTTTACATATGTAGTTCATTGTTAATATACTTAATGATATGTTTACTTATCATAGTATCATGTTAACTATATATATATATATATCCATATATATGTCATCATATAGTTTTTACAAGTTTTAACGTTCGTGAATCACCGGTCAACTTGGGTGGTCAATTGTCTATATGAAACATATTTCAATTAATCAAGTCTTAACAAGTTTGATTGCCTAACATGTGGGAAACATTTAATCATGTAAATATCAATCTCAATTAATATATATAAACATGGAAAAGTTCGGGTCACTACAGTACCTACCCGTTAAATAAATTTCGTCCCGAAATTTTAAGCTGTTGAAGGTGTTGACGAATCTTCTGGAAATAGATGCGGGTATTTCTTCTTCATCTGATCTTCACGCTCCCAGGTGAACTCGGGTCCTCTACAAGCATTCCATCGAACCTTAACAATTGGTATCTTGTTTTGCTTAAGTCTTTTAACCTCACGATCCATTATTTCGACGGGTTCTTCGATGAATTAAAGTTTTTCGTTGATTTGGATTTCATCTAACGGAATAGTGAGATCTTCTTTAGCAAAACATTTCTTTAAATTTGAGACGTGGAAAGTGTTATGTACAGCCGCGAGTTGTTGAGGTAACTCAAGTCGGTAAGCTACTGGTCCGACACGATCAATAATCTTGAATGGTCCAATATACCTTGGATTTAATTTCCCTCGTTTACCAAATCGAACAACGCCTTTCCAAGGTGCTACTTTAAGCATGACCATCTCTCCAATTTCAAATTCTATATCTTTTCTTTTAATGTCAGCGTAGCTCTTTTGTCGACTTTGGGCGGTTTTCAACCGTTGTTGAATTTGGATGATCTTCTCGGTAGTTTCTTGTATAATCTCCGGACCCGTAATTTGTCTATCCCCCACTTCACTCCAACAAATCGGAGACCTGCACTTTCTACCATAAAGTGCTTCAAACGGCGCCATCTCAATGCTTGAATGGTAGCTGTTGTTGTAGGAAAATTCTGCTAACGGTAGATGTCGATCCCAACTGTTTCCGAAATCAATAACACATGCTCGTAGCATGTCTTCAAGCGTTTGTATCGTCCTTTCGCTCTGCCCATCAGTTTGTGGATGATAGGCAGTACTCATGTCTAGACGAGTTCCTAATGCTTGCTGTAATGTCTGCCATAATCTTGAAATAAATCTGCCATCCCTATCAGAGATAATAGAGATTGGTATTCCATGTCTGGAGATGACTTCCTTCAAATACAGTCGTGCTAACTTCTCCATCTTGTCATCTTCTCTTATTGGCAGGAAATGTGCTGATTTGGTGAGACGATCAACTATTACCCAAATAGTATCAAAACCACTTGCAGTCCTTGGCAATTTAGTGATGAAATCCATGGTAATGTTTTCCTATTTCCATTCCGGGATTTCGGGTTGTTGAAGTAGACCTGATGGTTTCTGATGCTCAGCTTTGACCTTAGAACACGTCAAACATTCTCCTATGTATTTAGCAACATCGGCTTTCATACCCGGCCACCAAAAATGTTTCTTGATGTAACATCCCGCGTTTTTCCGTTAAATTTATTTTAACACCGTCTTTTTTTTTTTTAAATAATATCTTTCGTCATTTAATTTGGCATCTTTCGTTAACTAACGTTCATAATATTCTCGTTATTTAATTATAACATCACTCGTTTACTCTAACGTTTTAAAATATTTCGTTTGGTTAATTCCCGCACCCGACAACAAACTCGAGGGACTAGTTTCGCCAAGGGAGCAAAGATGTGACTAGCTTTTGACTAGTCAACACCCACCTCCCCATTCCTTTCCATTTTCATTTTCACTTTCTTTTAACACTTTCAAGAATTCTCTCAAATCTTCAAACAAGAAATCATCATCCATTTTAAATCGATCAAGCTTCAATCCAAACAAATTACATATTTGGAATCCTTGCATCTTCCTCTTCGATTTCATACCAACCTCATCTCGTTTGGGTAACTTTCTAAAATCACTAGATTTTTGTGTTCTTGATGTTTTTAACTTATAAAGTTGTTAATTAGTGTCTATGGCTCAAGTCTAACATGAATATATGATTTATATGTTCGATTTCGTTATTTTTGATAACTAGCATGAACTTGAAAGTTTGGTGGGTTTGATTTATGATTTGGATGCTTAAATGTTGTTAATATGTTAAAGTGCAAGTATTAGATGTGTTCCTAGTGTCACTAGCTTCAATTTGATGTGTAGGTTGATTTGTAAAACTTCATAAACTTGATTAGTGATTTTGGTGATTTTGGATTAGGGTTTGATAAGCTTTATATGAACTTTTGGTGCATCAAATGCTATGAATTGTTGTTGATAAGTGTTTAGTTGCAATGTGTGTTTGATTACCTTCGAAACGGCATATCATACATGTAAATTGGTTGCCCGAATCATGAAATGCGTTTTTAGAACTTGAAACTTTGATTATGAACGTTTAATGCGGTTTTTGGTTGTTGTTAGTGATGAATTGCTTGATGAAATGTGCTTAGTTGTTTTCCTTGTCAAATTACCTTTCTAATGATATAGGTTATGCGTTTTAAGTGTTTTCGGTGCATGAAATGTGTTATATTGTATTTTGGTTCGTGACTTGGACCATTTTTCTGCAAACTGCATGATTCCCAGGTATTGCGCGCCGCGCATTTACCCGCGCGCCGCGCAGAATCAGAGATCCCAGATGTTTGCCTTCTTGGTTGAGTTCTGACCAGAAATTGCACTTGGGTGCGCGCCGCGCAACCCAGTGCGCGCCGCGCAAAAGCCCCAGGCCACTCTCTTTTGTTTTTAAATGTCACAAAAATGTTTCCGCTTAACTAAAACTCCGTTTAACATGAAACTTGACTATTAGGCTCTTATATGACTTCTCGTCTTGGGAAAATTGTCGGATACCCGACCCGACCCCGTTGACTTTGACTTTGACCAAGTTTGACTTTTAGTCAAACTTAACCAAACGATTATACAATCGTTCTAACATGCTTAACTACTTGTGTCGTGCATGAAACTTGACAAATTGATCCACGTGCTATATTAATCGAGTCGTAACGAGCCATAGGACTAATTGAACATCTTTGACCCTTCGTGACTATCGTTATTGATACAACCTATTTGTTTAGGTCAAGACTAGCTTTGTCTTTGCACGCGTCTACTTGTTGAAGTACTTTATTAACTCTTGCACTCAAGGTGAGATCATAGTCCCACTTTTTTAATCACTTTTGTTCTTTACATCGTGGGCTGAGAAACACATACATTTCATACTTATTTACTTTTCATGCTTTTACATTGTGAACAAATACGAATACAAAGATGCATACGAGTTTGAACAAAAGTCCTCAATCCAATTATCATTAGTTCCACTTGCAGGGTGTAAGTGTAAGCGTGTAATTATGTTGTGTGGCCATACGGGTTTAACAAACCCTCATTCAGACGGTTCGCTACCGTTAGTGAATGAAATATAATTTCAACAATGTATAGTGTAAGTTCTAACACTAAATTCAAAATTCAGAGGGAAGATTCGGTTAAGCCTTGATAATTGGGTGCTCGTGATACAAATACTATTTTGGAATGTGAACGATTTTGGTTAAGCAATTCATAAAGAACCTTGTGGTTCAATACAATTTACTTACTAAACCTATGATTTCACCAACGTTTTCGTTGACAGATTCTTCTATGTTTTTCTCAGGTTTTGAATGCTTAAGTGATACATGCTTCCGCACTCTTTTGATACTTGCTTGGATGTCGAGTATACATGCATATTTGGAGCATCTTTTTGACTACTTTTAAATTGTGTCGCATAGGTTTCAATTGTACGTTTAACATTGTAATGTAACTAGCCGTCGAACTTCTTTTGTAAACTTGAAACACCCTTTTACATTGAAATGAATGCGACATATTTTGGTCAAACGTTGTCTTAAAGACTTATGACCATGTAATGGGACCTACGTAGTCGACGCCGTCACTTGACGATTTGTCGGGGTCGCTACAAGTGGTATCAGAGCCTTGGTTGTAGGGATTTAGAGTTCATTTGTGTCCACCCCGAGTCATAAGGTACATAGGTGAATCTAGACTACAACCGGCATATAGACTGAAGTAGGAATTACTTGACTATTTGTGCATTTATACTCGAACTCTTCTATCATATCTAACTCGTATTCGGTCTTGATCTTACGTTGATAAATTTTGTTGATGCGCCACCTTGACTTTATGAAGTAATGTTAAATGCACATGAGAATCAGGGTAATATAATTTCCGGGATTATATTACGGTGATTCACATGGACGTTCCGACATTATGACATAAAGAATTTAGGGCGAGTCAAGGAAAATTTTCTCTCTATCCTTATTCCATACTCCGGTTAGTATTGTTGAAAATACTAACCAACGATATTCTTGTGTCATGAAGGAACAATGGCTCGTCGACGCGCTCCTCCCGAAACTCCCGAACAAGCCCTCCAACGTATGATAGCCACTGCCGTGGATGCGACCATGGCCGGTCACTCCTCCAACAACAACAATAACAACAATCATCACAACAACAACAACAATGGAGCCGGAAATTCCAACGAAGGATGCTCCTATAAGAATTTCATGGGGTGCAAACCTCACACTTTCGATGGAACCGGGGGACCGGTTGTGCTCACCCGATGGTTTGAGCAAACGGAAGCCGTCTTTAGCATAAGCGGTTGTCGAGACCAAGACAAGGTTAGATATTCCACTCACATCTTCGCCGGTATCGCTCTCACATGGTGGAATTCGTATGTACAATCGGTGGGTATCCACGAAGCCCACGCTCTCTCTTGGGCCGACTTAAGAGGAAAGATGATCACCGAATATTTTCCTCGCGAAGAAACCCGAAGGCTCGAACAAGAACTAAGAGCTCTGAAAGCGGTCGGGAATGACCTTAAGGCCTATAATCAACGATTCTACGAACTTGCTTTGATGTGCCCAAATCTTGTGAACCCCGAATCTTTAAGGGTTGAACTTTACATGGATGGTCTCCCCAAGAGCATCAAACAAGGAGTAATGTCATCCAAACCCGCTAACCACCAAGAGGCTTTGAATATGGCCCGCCAATTGATTGAAACAGTGGACGAGATTGAAGTGCCGGCACCTAAAGCCGAGGATAAGTCGGGTGACAACAAAAGAAAATGGGAAGCCCCCCAATCAAGCAATTACAACAACCTCGCCAAGAAGCCCTTCATCCCCAACGGCAAGAAAGGTTATACCGGACACCTACCGTATTGTAACGAGTGCTACAAACATCATTTAGGCGAATGTGGCAAACCATTTTGCTTGAAGTGTCAAAGAAGTGGCCATGTAGCCCACGATTGTAGGAATATCGCTCCCGTCGCTCAAAAGGAGCCCAATGCACCCAAGACGGGTGTTTGTTTTGAATGTGGCCAACCGGGTCATTTTAGGAGTGCGTGCCCAAATAAGAAAATCAACCCCAACGCACGCCGTTAAACTTTCAACATCAACGCCTAGGATGCCCGAGACGACGATGGACTAGTCACGGGTATGTTTCTTCTCGAAATTCTCACGTTTCATGTTTATTCGATTCGGTTACCGTTAGACGTTTTATAAACAAGGCTCTGACTCATACTCTTTGCACTTCACCTTTTTCCCCTAGACACTACTTAGGCAATTTAAGTGACCAACGGAAAATATTGTGTGCCTATAAATTTTATTGGAGGATATACGTTAAGACTTTTGACTTGACACCTATAGAACTAGGGAGCTCGGAACCTATTCGTAAAAAAAAAAAAAAAAAAAAAAAAATGTTTCCCCATCATCTTGTATAGATTATTGTGAACTGAGTAATTTTCGGTTGGAAACCGATACCCTCTCCCTCGCATCCATGACCTCATGATTTCTTGCATGAATCCCGTGTGTATTCCAAAACGACCTCCGTTCCGGTTATCATCAATTGGGGGTTAAGGGAGACGATGTCTCCTGAGTCTTTTCCGAACTCGCAACGTTAGTTGTAAATCTCTCTTAGTACCATTCGATTTATCCAAGGCTCGTCCGTATCCATAAACCTCCTAAACCACGTATGCAAACTTATCTAGACAAATCTGTTATCGTATTTATAGATGACATCTTAACTTATTCAAGTAAAGAAGGAAAACGAACAACATCACCATCTTACGCTCGAACTTTTGAGAAAAGAGCAACTCTATACCAAATTCTCCAAGTGAGAATTTCTGTTGAACGAAGTCCAATTTTCTAGACCATAATGTTAATGGTCAAGGCATTACAATCAATCTCGAAATCAAGCCACATGTAATCAGGAAACTCTCCCCACTCAGACTTGTATTCGTAAAATCTTAGATCTCGTCTGTTATTACCGAAGATTCATTTCTGACTTTTCTCGTGTTACACGACTTTTAAACTCGTTAACTCACTAAGGAAAAACTATAAACCTCTCCGTGTTCGAGCCTTGAGCGTGATTCTTCACACCAACATTTCTAGTTAAATTCGTTATTTTGCACGAAGAAGTCGAATACTAAATTGTGGATCCGATCAATTTTCTCGTCATCACGTACCACACTACATACCTCTGATATTTCACCGTTACCGTCTGATATTACTGGAATTTAAGATAACACACAATCCAACGATACTTCACTCTTCTTTGACTTAACGCCCTTGTGTTTCTGATAATCGGCCAACTATTATTCAACCCCGAACTATACAACTACGTGTACTATCTCGTTTCTCTTTCAGACTTCAACTTTTGACAACTAGAGGCACGTTATGGCAACCTCGAGATGTAAGCTCATCCTATTCAAAGTCCTCATTTCACTCCTATCCTCATCGCTCGCATTTCCGTTTAAGGAAACTCCTTGTAACATTTCTCCATGGATAGATAAACTCCTCATATTACATTAGTATTCGCCACGAGGGTGAATAGTCCTAACGAACATTTTTCGAACCCTAACTGACTTGTTCAAACATATCTTAAGAGATTCTATTCCAACACGGTGTATCTTCGTCATTTATCCTGTATCGAAATACTCGTTTCACTTCTAGCGTTACAAGAGACCTTGGGAACCCGCTTAGACACATGTACCGTGTATCTCCCACAAACAGACGAACCGAACAAACGAACGATTTACGTCTTCGAAAGACATGTTTCAAACTTGCATGGTCGCTTTTAGTAGATCCCTCTTACAACAGTAGTCACCACTCGTGTGTTCACACGCACTTTCTGAAACCCTATAGGACCGCTAATGTCATACCCCGATTCATTTAACCAAAGCATGTGGCAAGCAAATCACCGAATCTGAACTCCATCAAGAAACAACAATTGAGATCGTTCAAGTCCGAGAAGGGCTCGAGATGACCCGTAGTCGCCAGAAGAGTTATACCAAACTTAGATGAAAACCTCACAAATCCCAGTGTGTAACCGCATAATATTGAGAAACCGCACCTTGGAAAGGTGTAATCCATTTTGGGAAATCGAGAAAGGCTATATCCGCAATATCGAACCTTTTGAAACCTTGGGGCGTATTGGAACCGCTTCCTACCGTTTAGAACTTCCGACTCAATTAAGTTTCCGTTTACCCTACATTTCGTGTAACAAATTTAGAAACGTGTCCTGCGGAACAGGAACGTGCAATCCTTCTAGATGCACCAACTATTGATGACAAACTCCTCCTCATAGGAAAAAAAAACCGGCTGAACTTGTGGATCGTAAAACCAAGCCCTAATACAACGTAACACCCCGACTATCCGGATTCGTGGAATGTCCAGGAAAGTACCTTCAATCATTCGTAGAGTTACTACACTAGGCCTCGAGTAAGAGACATCGACTATTACTTCCAACTAAATTTCAGGACGAAATTTCTTTTGAGGTGTGGATAATGTAACATCCCGCATTTTTCCGTTAAATTTATTTTAACACCGTCTTTTTTTTTTTTTAAATAATATCTTTCGTCATTTAATTTGGCATCTTTCGTTAACTAACGTTCATAATATTCTCGTTATTTAATTATAACATCACTCGTTTACTCTAACGTTTTAAAATATTTCGTTTGGTTAATTCCCGCACCCGACAACAAACTCGAGGGACTAGTTTCGCCAAGGGAGCAAAGATGTGACTAGCTTTTGACTAGTCAACACCCACCTCCCCATTCCTTTCCATTTTCATTTTCACTTTCTTTTAACACTTTCAAGAATTCTCTCAAATCTTCAAACAAGAAATCATCATCCATTTTAAATCGATCAAGCTTCAATCCAAACAAATTACATATTTGGAATCCTTGCATCTTCCTCTTCGATTTCATACCAACCTCATCTCGTTTGGGTAACTTTCTAAAATCACTAGATTTTTGTGTTCTTGATGTTTTTAACTTATAAAGTTGTTAATTAGTGTCTATGGCTCAAGTCTAACATGAATATATGATTTATATGTTCGATTTCGTTATTTTTGATAACTAGCATGAACTTGAAAGTTTGGTGGGTTTGATTTATGATTTGGATGCTTAAATGTTGTTAATATGTTAAAGTGCAAGTATTAGATGTGTTCCTAGTGTCACTAGCTTCAATTTGATGTGTAGGTTGATTTGTAAAACTTCATAAACTTGATTAGTGATTTTGGTGATTTTGGATTAGGGTTTGATAAGCTTTATATGAACTTTTGGTGCATCAAATGCTATGAATTGTTGTTGATAAGTGTTTAGTTGCAATGTGTGTTTGATTACCTTCGAAACGGCATATCATACATGTAAATTGGTTGCCCGAATCATGAAATGTGTTTTTAGAACTTGAAACTTTGATTATGAACGTTTAATGCGGTTTTTGGTTGTTGTTAGTGATGAATTGCTTGATGAAATGTGCTTAGTTGTTTTCCTTGTCAAATTACCTTTCTAATGATATAGGTTATGCGTTTTAAGTGTTTTCGGTGCATGAAATGTGTTATATTGTATTTTGGTTCGTGACTTGGACCATTTTTCTGCAAACTGCATGATTCCCAGGTATTGCGCGCCGCGCATTTACCCGCGCGCCGCGCAGAATCAGAGATCCCAGATGTTTGCCTTCTTGGTTGAGTTCTGACCAGAAATTGCACTTGGGTGCGCGCCGCGCAACCCAGTGCGCGCCGCGCAAAAGCCCCAGGCCACTCTCTTTTGTTTTTAAATGTCACAAAAATGTTTCCGCTTAACTAAAACTCCGTTTAACATGAAACTTGACTATTAGGCTCTTATATGACTTCTCGTCTTGGGAAAATTGTCGGATACCCGACCCGACCCCGTTTGACTTTGACCAAGTTTGACTTTTAGTCAAACTTAACCAAACGATTATACAATCGTTCTAACATGCTTAACTACTTGTGTCGTGCATGAAACTTGACAAATTGATCCACGTGCTATATTAATCGAGTCGTAACGAGCCATAGGACTAATTGAACATCTTTGACCCTTCGTAACTATCGTTATTGATACAACCTATTTGTTTAGGTCAAGACTAGCTTTGTCTTTGCACGCGTCTACTTGTTGAAGTACTTTATTAACTCTTGCACTCAAGGTGAGATCATAGTCCCACTTTTTTAATCACTTTTGTTCTTTACATCGTGGGCTGAGAAACACATACATTTCATACTTATTTACTTTTCATGCTTTTACATTGTGAACAAATACGAATACAAAGATGCATACGAGTTTGAACAAAAGTCCTCAATCCAATTATCATTAGTTCCACTTGCAGGGTGTAAGTGTAAGCGTGTAATTATGTTGTGTGGCCATACGGGTTTAACAAACCCTCATTCAGACGGTTCGCTACCGTTAGTGAATGAAATATAATTTCAACAATGTATAGTGTAAGTTCTAACACTAAATTCAAAATTCAGAGGGAAGATTCGGTTAAGCCTTGATAATTGGGTGCTCGTGATACAAATACTATTTTGGAATGTGAACGATTTTGGTTAAGCAATTCATAAAGAACCTTGTGGTTCAATACAATTTACTTACTAAACCTATGATTTCACCAACGTTTTCGTTGACAGATTCTTCTATGTTTTTCTCAGGTTTTGAATGCTTAAGTGATACATGCTTCCGCACTCTTTTGATACTTGCTTGGATGTCGAGTATACATGCATATTTGGAGCATCTTTTTGACTACTTTTAAATTGTATCGCATAGGTTTCAATTGTACGTTTAACATTGTAATGTAACTAGCCGTCGAACTTCTTTTGTAAACTTGAAACACCCTTTTACATTGAAATGAATGCGACATATTTTGGTCAAATGTTGTCTTAAAGACTTATGACCATGTAATGGGACCTACGTAGTCGACGCCATCACTTGACGATTTGTCGGGGTCGCTACACTTGAGATCCTTGTACATCTTCCCCGTTCCAGGATGTATTGAGTATCTGGTTTTATGAGCTTCTCTAAGTACCATTTCTCTCATATCTCCAAATTTTGGTACCCAAATCCTTTCAGCCCTATACTGGGTTCCGTCTTCCCGAATATTAAGATGCTTCTCCGATCCTTTGAGTATTTCATCCTTTAAATTTCCCTCTTTTAAAACTCCTTGTTG
Source organism: Rutidosis leptorrhynchoides (assembly GCF_046630445.1). Taxonomy (NCBI): domain Eukaryota; kingdom Viridiplantae; phylum Streptophyta; class Magnoliopsida; order Asterales; family Asteraceae; genus Rutidosis; species Rutidosis leptorrhynchoides. Next base: position 598,292,415 of record NC_092336.1, on the reverse strand, counting down.
CGCCTCCTTTATTTGAGTAGTAAGGTTATTATGAATCATTATATTCATAGATTTTACTCGAATGGGTTCTCTGTCCTTCCTGCTCAAGGCATCGGCTACCACATTTGCCTTCCCTGGGTGGTAACGAATCTCAAAGTCGTAATCATTCAATAATTCAATCTACCTACGCTGCCTCATATTCAGTTGTTTCTGATTAAATATGTGTTGAAGACTTTTGTGGTCGGTATATATAATACTTTTGACCCCATATAAGTAGTGCCTCCAAGTCTTTAATGCAAAAATAACCGCGCCTAATTCCAAATCATGCGTCGTATAATTTTGTTCGTGAATCTTCAATTGTCTAGACGCATAAGCAATCACCTTTGTTCGTTGCATTAATACACAACCGAGACCTTGCTTTGATGCATCACAATAAATCACAAAATCATCATTCCCTTCAGGCAATGACAATATAGGTGCCGTAGTTAGCTTTTTCTTCAATAACTGAAACGCTTTCTCTTGTTCATCATTCCATTCAAATTTCTTCCCTTTATGCGTTAATGCAGTCAAGGGTTTTGCTATTCTGGAAAAGTCTTGGATGAACCTTCTGTAGTAACCAGCTAGTCCTAAAAACTGGCGTATGTGTTTCGGAGTTTTCGGGGTTTCCCACTTTTCAACAGTTTCTATCTTTGCCGGATCCACCTTAATACCTTCTTTGTTTACTATGTGACCGAGGAATTGAACTTCTTCCAACCAAAATGCACACTTTGAAAACTTAGCGTACAATTCTTCCTTCCTCAATACTTCTAACACCTTTCTCAAATGTTCACCGTGTTCTTGGTCATTCTTTGAGTAAATAAGTATGTCATCAATGAAAACAATGACAAACTTGTCAAGGTATGGTCCACACACTCGGTTCATAAGGTCCATGAACACAGCTGGTGCATTAGTTAAACCAAACGGCATGACCATAAACTCGTAATGACCGTAACGTGTTCTGAAAGCAGTCTTTGGAATATCATCTTCTTTCACCCGCATTTGATGATACCCGGAATGTAAGTCAATCTTTGAATAAACAGACGAGCCTTGTAGTTGATCAAATAAGTCGTCGATTCTCGGTAGTGGGTAGCGGTTCTTGATGGTAAGTTTGTTCAACTCTCGGTAGTCGATACACAACCTGAATGTACCATCTTTCTTCTTGACAAACAAAACAGGAGCTCCCCACGGTGATGTGCTTGGTCGAATGAAACCACGCTCTAAAAGTTCTTGTAATTGGCTTTGCAGTTCTTTCATCTCGCTGGGTGCGAGTCTGTAAGGAGCACGAGCTATTGGTGCAGCTCCTGGTACAAGATCTATTTGAAATTCAATGGATCGATGTGGGGGTAATCCTGGTAATTCTTTCGGAAATACATCAGGAAATTCTTTTGCAATGGGAACATCATTGATGCTCTTTTCTTCAGCTTGTACTTTCTCGACGTGTGCTAGAACAGCATAGCAACCTTTTCTTATTAGTTTTTGTGCCTTCAAATTACTAATAAGATGTAGCTTCGTGTTGCCCTTTTCTCCGTACACCATTAAGGGTTTTCCTTTTTCTCGTATAATGCGAATTGCATTTTTGTAACAAACGATCTCTGCTTTCACTTCTTTCAACCAGTCCATACCGATTATCACATCAAAACTCCCTAACTCTACTGGTATCAAATCAATCTTTAATGTTTCGCTAACCAGTTTAATTTCTCGATTCCGACATATATTATCTGCTGAAATTAATTTACCATTTGCTAATTCGAGTAAAAATTTACTATCCAAAGGCGTCAATGGACAACTTAATTTAGCACAAAAATCTCTACTCATATAGCTTCTATCCGCACCCGAATCAAATAAAACGTAAGCAGATTTATTGTCAATAAGAAACGTACCCATAACAAGCTCCGGGTCTTCCTGTGCCTCTGCCGCATTAATATTGAAAACTCTTCCGCGGCCTTGTCCATTCGTGTTCTCCTGGTTCGGGAAATTTCTAATAATGTGGCCCGGTTTTCCACATTTATAACAAACTACATTGGCATAACTTGCTCCGACACTACTTGCTCCGCCATTACTCGTTCCGACACCATTTGTTCCTTTCGTTCTGTTAACCCCTGGTCCGTAGACCTCACACTTCGCCGCGCTATGACCATTTCTTTTACACTTGTTGCAAAATTTGGTGCAGAACCCCGAGTGATACTTTTCACACCTTTGGCATAGCTGCTTCTGATTGTTGTTGTTGTTGCGGTTATTATTGTTGTTGGGATGATTGTTGTAGTTGTTGTTGTTGTTGTTGTTGTTGTTGTTGGGCCGTTTGTTGTAGTTACGATTGATGTTGCGATTGTTGGGATAATTGTTGCGATTATTGTTGTAATTGCTGTTGTTGTTGTATTGGTGATTCTTATCACCGTTTTCCTCCCACTTTCTTTTGACTTGCTTCACATTGGCCTCTTCAGCAGTCTGTTCTTTAATTCTTTCTTCAATCTGGTTCACTAGTTTGTGAGCTATTCTACATGCCTGTTGTATGGAGGCGGGCTCGTGTGAACTTATATCTTCTTGGATTCTTTCCGGTAATCCTTTCACAAACGCGTCGATCTTCTCTTCCTCATCTTCGAATGCTCCCGGACACAATAGGCACAATTCTGTGAATCGTCTTTCGTACGTGGTAATATCAAATCCTTGAGTTCGTAACCCTCTAAGTTCTGTCTTGAGCTTATTGACCTCGGTTCTGGGACGGTACTTCTCGTTCATCAAGTGCTTGAATGCTGACCACGGTAGTGCGTACGCATCATCTTGTCCCACTTGCTCTAGATAGGTATTCCACCATGTTAACGCAGAACCTGTGAAGGTATGCGTAGCGTACTTCACTTTGTCCTCTTCAGTACACTTACTTATGGCAAACACCGATTCGACCTTCTCGGTCCACCGTTTCAATCCGATCGGTCCTTCGGTTCCATCAAATTCTAAAGGTTTACAGGTAGTGAATTCTTTGTAGGTGCATCCTACACGATTTCCTGTACTGCTAGATCCAAGGTTATTATTGGTATGTAGCGCAGCCTGTACTGCAGCTATGTTTGAAGCTAGAAAAGTACGGAATTCCTCTTCATTCATATTCACGGTGTGTCGAGTAGTCGGTGCCATTTCCTTCAAAATAGTCAAATGGAACAAGTTAATCATACAGAATATTAAGAGTAGTTAATAGTATTTCGTAGCATAATATGAACTCATTTATAAAAGCTTTTTCTTCATATTAGCGTTTTATAAGTTTAAATTCGGGTAGTACCTACCCGTTAAGTTCATACTTAGTAGCTAATATACAATTCAACTACTACAATTCTATATGAAAAACCGATTATAATAATATTTCGCGTTCAAACTTTTACACAATATTTTACAAACTTACGATACCGCTTATTTTACATATAGCATGAAATATAGCACACAATAAATTTGATACAAGATGGTTGTGAAGATAATTCTAGCTAGTACACAAGTCGTTCAGCAAAGGCAATAAAGACACGTAATTCATACGTCCAGAAACAAGTCATGCATTCTGGTTTTACTAGGATTACTTCCCATCCTTGGTCTTGTGGAACATAATCGTTATGGCCGTTGATAAGACAGCGTGTTGTAACGTCGTCAAAGGGACGAGGGTTACGTAATGTCCAACAGTCCCGTAACAATCTAAAAACCTCATTTCTTACCCCAATTACCGACTCCGTCACTTGTGGGAACGTTTTGTTTAATAGTTGTAGCCCGATGTTCTTGTTCTCACTTTGGTGAGAAGCGAACATTACTAATCCGTAAGCATAACATGCTTCTTTATGTTGCATGTTAGCCGCTTTTTCTAAATCACGAAGTCCAATATTCGGATATATTGAGTCAAAATAATTTCTTAACCCATTGCGTAAAATAGCATTTGGGTTCCCCGCAATATATGCGTCAAAGTAAACACATCTTAACTTATGGATTTCCCAATGTGATATCCCCCATCTTTCGAACGAAAGCCTTTTATAAACCAAGGCATTCTTGGAACGTTCTTCGAATGTCTTACAAACTGATCTCGCCTTAAATAGTTGTGCCGAAGAATTCTGACCGACTCTAGACAAGATTTCATCAATCATGTCTCCGGGTAGGTCTCTTAAAATATTGGGTTGTCTATCCATTTTGTGTTTTTATACTGTAAAATAGACAAGAGTTAGATTCATAAAAAAAATACTTATTAATACAAGCAATTTTTACATATATCATAAAGCATAAGCACACTATATTACATATATTACACCACACGAATACAACTATCTTATTCCGACTCGCTTGTTTCTTCTTCTTCGGTTTTGGTTCGTTTTGCCAAGTTTCTAGGGATATATGATGTTCCCCTAATACGAGCCTTAATTTTCCACATTGGTTTAGAAAAACCTGGTGGTTTAGAGGTTCCCGGGTCATTGTTACAACTTAAGGACTTCGGGGGTTGACGATACATATAAAGTTCATCGGGGTTGGAATTAGATTTCTCTATTTTTATGCCCTTTCCCTTATTATTTTCTTTTGCCTTTTTAAATTCAGTTGGGGTAATTTCTATAACATCATCGGAATTCTCGTCGGAATCCGATTCATCGGAGAATTGGTAATCCTCCCAATATTTTGCTTCCTTGGCGGAAACACCATTGACCATAATTAACCTTGGTCGGTTGGTTGAGGATTTTCTTTTACTTAACCGTTTTATTATTTCCCCCACCGGTTCTATTTCTTCATCTGGTTCCGATTCTTCTTCCGGTTCCGACTCTTCTTCCGGTTCCGACTCTTCTTCCGGTTCATCTTCGGGAACTTGTGAATCAGTCCACGAATCATTCCAATTTACATTTGACTCTTCATTATTATTAGGTGAGTCAATGGGACTTGTTCTAGAGGTAGACATCTATCACATAATATCAAACGCGTTAAGAGATTAATATATCACATAATATTCACATGTTAAAAATATATAGTTTCCAACAAAATTTGTTAAGCAATCATTTTTCAAGTAAACACGGTCGAAGTCCAGACTCACTAATGCATCCTAACAAACTCGATAAGACACACTAATGTAAAATTCTGGTTCTCTAAGACCAACGCTCTGATACCAACTGAAATGTCCCGTTCTTATTGATTAAAAACGTTCCATATTAATTGATTTCGTTGCGAGGTTTTGACCTCTATATGAGACGTTTTTCAAAGACTGCATTCATTTTAAAACAAACCATAACCTTTATTTCATCAATAAAGGTTTAAAAAGCTTTACGTAGATTATCAAATAATGATAATCTAAAATATCCTGTTTACACACGACCATTACATAATGGTTTACAATACAAATATGTTACAACAAAATAAGTTTCTTGAATGCAGTTTTTACACAATATCATACAAGCATGGACTCCAAATCTCGTCCTTATTTAAGTATGCGACAGCGGAAGCTCTTAATAATCACCTGAGAATAAACATGCTTAAAACGTCAACAAAAATGTTGGTGAGTTATAGGTTTAACCTATATATATCAAATCATAATAATAGACCACAAGATTTCATATTTCAATACACATCCCATACATAGAGATAAAAATCATTCATATGATGAACACCTGGTAACCGACATTAACAAGATGCATATATAAGAATATCCCCATCATTCCGGGATACTCTTCGGATATGATATAAATTTTGAAGTACTAAAGCATCCGGTACTTTGGATGGGGCTTGTTGGGTCCAATAGATCTATCTTTAGGATTCGCGTCAATTAGGGTGTCTGTTCCCTAATTCTTAGATTACCAGACTTAATAAAAAAGGGGCATATTCGATTTCGATAATTCAACCATAGAATGTAGTTTCACGTACTTGTGTCTATTTTGTAAATCATTTATAAAACCTGCATGTATTCTCATCCCAAAAATATTAGATTTTAAAAGTGGGACAATAACTCACTTTCACAGATTTTTACTTCATCGGGAAGTAAGACTTGGCCACTGTTGATTCACGAACCTATAACAATATATACATATATATTAAAGTATGTTCAAAATATATTTACAACACTTTTAATATATTTTGATGTTTTAAGTTTATTAAGTCAGCTGTCCTCGTTAGTAACCTATAACTAGTTGTCCACAGTTAGATGTACAGAAATAAATCGATAAATATTATCTTGAATCAATCCACGACCCAGTGTATACGTATCTCAGTATTGATCACAACTCAAACTATATATATTTTGGAATCAACCTCAACCCTGTATAGCTAACTCCAACATTCACATATAGAGTGTCTATGGTTGTTCCGAAATATATATAGATGTGTCGACATGATAGGTCGAAACATTGTATACGTGTCTATGGTATCTCAAGATTACATAATATACAATACAAGTTGATTAAGTTATGGTTGGAATAGATTTGTTACCAATTTTTACGTAGCTAAAATGAGAAAAATTATCCAATCTTGTTTTACCCATAACTTCTTCATTTTAAATCCGTTTTGAGTGAATCAAATTGCTATGGTTTCATATTGAACTCTATTTTATGAATATAAACAGAAAAGTATAGGTTTATAGTCGAAAAATAAGTTACAAGTCGTTTTTGTAAAGGTAGTCATTTCAGTCGAAAGAACGACGTCTATATGACCATTTTAGAAAACATACTTCCACTTTGAGTTTAACCATAATTTTTGGATATAGTTTCATGTTCATAATAAAAATCATTTTCTCAGAATTAAAACTTTTAAATCAAAGTTTATCATAGTTTTTAATTAACTAACCCAAAACAGCCCGCGGTGTTACTACGACGGCGTAAATTCGGTTTTACGGTGTTTTTCGTGTTTCCAGGTTTTAAATCATTAAGTTAGCATATCATATAGATATAGAACATGTGTTTAGTTAATTTTAAAAGTCAAGTTAGAAGGATTAACTTTTGTTTGCGAACAAGTTTAGAATTAACTAAACTATGTTCTAGTGATTACGAGTTTAAACCTTCGAATAAGATAGTTTTATATATATGAATCGAATGATGTTATGAACATCATTACTACCTTAAGTTCCTTGGATAAACCTACTGGAAAAGAGAAAAATGGATCTAGCTTCAATGGATCCTTGGATGGCTCGAAGTTCTTGAAGCAGAATCATGACACCAAAACAAGTTCAAGTAAGATCATCACTTGAAATAAGATTGTTATAGTTATAGAAATTGAACCAAAGTTTGAATATGATTATTACCTTGTATTAGAATGATAACCTACTGTAAGAAACAAAGATTTCTTGAGGTTGGATGATCACCTTACAAGATTGGAAGTGAGCTAGCAAACTTGAAAGTATTCTTGATTTTATGTAACTAGAACTTGTAGAATATATGAAGAACACTGAACTTGAAGATAGAACTTGAGAGAGATCAATTAGATGAAGAAAATTGAAGAATGAAAGTGTTTGTAGGTGTTTTTGGTCATTGGTGTATGGATTAGATATAAAGGATATGTAATTTTGTTTTCATGTAAATAAGTCATGAATGATTACTCATATTTTTGTAATTTTATGAGATATTTCATGCTAGTTGCCAAATGATGGTTTCCACATGTGTTAGGTGACTCACATGGGCTGCTAAGAGCTGATCATTGGAGTGTATATACCAATAGTACATACATCTAAAAGCTGTGTATTGTACGAGTACGAATACGGGTGCATACGAGTAGAATTGTTGATGAAACTGAACGAGGATGTAATTGTAAGCATTTTTGTTAAGTAGAATTATTTTGATAAGTGTATTGAAGTCTTTCAAAAGTGTATAAATACATATTAAAACACTACATGTATATACATTTTAACTGAGTCGTTAAGTCATCGTTAGTCGTTACATGTAAGTGTTATTTTGAAACCTTTAGGTTAACGATCTTGTTAAATGTTGTTAACCCAATGTTTATAATATCAAATGAGATTTTAAATTATTATATTATCATGATATTATCATGTATGAATATCTCTTAATATGATATATATACATTAAATGTCTTTACAACGATAATCGTTACATATATGTCTCGTTTAAAAATCATTAAGTTAGTAGTCTTGTTTTTACATATGTAGTTCATTGTTAATATACTTAATGATATGTTTACTTATCATAGTATCATGTTAACTATATATATATATATATCCATATATATGTCATCATATAGTTTTTACAAGTTTTAACGTTCGTGAATCACCGGTCAACTTGGGTGGTCAATTGTCTATATGAAACATATTTCAATTAATCAAGTCTTAACAAGTTTGATTGCCTAGCATGTGAGAAACATTTAATCATGTAAATATAAATCTCAATTAATATATATAAACATGGAAAAGTTCGGGTCACTACATTAGCTATACATGATTGAGGTTGATTCTACAATAATATATATACTTTGAGTTGTGATCGAGTCTGAGACATGTACACGGGTCACGATACGTATTAATTTATTTGAATATTATATATTAAGTTATATATGAATTATTGGACTGTTAATTGTGGACTATCAACTGTTGACGACTAACATTGGACAATTAAAATGAATTAAAATACTGATTTTAATATATAAAACTAAATAATTCTTCAAGTTTGCCACTTGATCTCATCTTAAACCTCATTTGTAACTTGACGATTACAATCTGCGTTCAAACTTTTCATGATTCTTGAAAACACCTCAATCGAGAGAATGAACCAACCGCACTTCATATACGGAAGAAAAGATTGATGCATATAGTTATGCACCTGAAAACACTCGGAACCTGAGTAAACGTTTAACACGTATCTGTGCTAGCTCCTCTGGCGTTGTTATTACCAAAAATAACTTTGCAATTCCTTTCCAAATTAGCCAATTTTGTCACAACTCCAACAAGTCAATTTCGAATTTTCGTTCAGAACAACCTTATTATAACCTCGATATATATTCGTGCTCTTTTAATGTTACCGGGGAACCGTTTATATTCCACCACATTAGCAGTAAAACTTACCAACAACCGTGTTGATCTTTGATTTTCAGAAAAATCATTATATTCATTGCAACCCTATCATGTACTTATCCGCATCTGATAACGAGAACTGCCATACTAAGTACCAGGAATTAGCAATCAGTATTTTGAAATCTCGCAGCGTTACTACATCAACAGTAAAATAAACAAGATAATTAACGTCCATTTTGTTTTTATACTGTAAAATAGACAAGGATTAGATTCGTAAAAGATAATTAACAAACAATACTAGCAATTTTTACATAGAACATAAAAGTACAAGCACACTACAATACATATAATACACAACATGATTACAACCCTCTAATCTGAATCACTGGTTTCTTCTTCTTCGGACTTGGTTCGTTTTCCTAATTTTCTAGGAATATATGGTGTTCCTCTAATACGAGCCGTCGTTTTCCACAATGGTTTAGAAAAACCTGGTGGTTTAGAGGTTCCTGGGTCATTGTTACATTTTAGGAAATACGGATGTTGCCGATACATATAAAGTTCATCGGGGTTGGAATCGGGTTTCTCTATTTTTATACCTTTTCCCTTATTATTTTCTTTCGCTTTATTAAATTGGGTCGAGGTAATTTCTATAACATCATCGGAATCCTCATCGGGATCCAATTCATCGGAAAATTGGTAATCTTCCCAATATTTTGCTTCCTCGGCGAAAACACCATTGACCATTATTAACTTTGGTCTGTTGGTTGAGGATTTTCTTTTATTTAATCGAATTACTGTAGGTATCAATATTTCTTCCTCCGGAACCTATTCTTCTTCCGGTTCCTCCTCTTCTGGTTCCTCTTCTTCCTATTCCTCCTCTTCCGATTCCTCCTCTTCCGGTTCTTCTTCGGGAATTTATGAATCTTCCCAAAATATATTCGACTCTTCATTATTATTAGGTGAATCGATGGGATTTGTACTAGTGGTAGACATCTATCACACAATAATAAACACATTAAGAGGTTAATATATCACATAATATTTACATGTTAATAATATATAGTTTCCAACAAAAGTGTTAAGCAATCGTTTTTAAAGAAAACACGGTCGAAGTCCACACTCACTAATGTTTGATGACCCGGGAATTTCCGACCAAATTTAAACTTAACCTTTATATAGTTTCAACACGATAAGCAAAGTCTGTAATGTTGAGTCACAAAAATTTTGAAACTATTTCATATATGTAATTGACCTTTGGCTACTTCCGACGATTCACGAACAATTGTGGTAAATAGATAAATATATATAAGACAATTATAATTTTCATATCCAATATGTAAACACATATTATATAGTATATTTATATTTAAATGAATAATTAATAAACATATGATGTCATATAATATATATGGTATAATTAAAATATATAATAATAATATGATGAATGTAATTACAAATATGAGTGTTATACTAATATTAATATTAAAATTTAGTGTTAGTATTATTATCATTTGCAATAGATAATATATGGATATGAAAGTTGATATATATAGATTGATATATTATTATTGGTATTATTGTTATATATTTCATAATGGCTACTATTATTATCATTAGTAATAATATTATTACTATTACTATTATATTTATATCACTATTAATTATAATATTAAAGAATATTATTATTTAATAATAAGATTAATTATAATCCATGAGTATAAACATTATTGTAAGAATAATTAAAGGTATAACTTAGTTATAATTTAAATGTCATTAGTTATTGTTATTATTATTATATATATATATATATATATATATATATATATATATATATATATATATATATATATATATATATATATATATATATTTATTATTGTTATTAATAATTATCATTACCTTTGTTAGTAATATTGTCTAAACATTATTGTTATAAGTAATAAGTAATATTAAAAGAGCTATTATTCATATTGTTATTTAACAATATTACCTTTACTAAAAATTTATTTAGATATATAGTATCAGGTACAGATCGAACTCCAAAGGCCATCTTTATCAGCCTTTATTAGGTATATATTTTTTTTTTGTATCTGTCTTTAATCAGTTAGCCATCATTTTCACCTTTTAAATTGTTTTATATATTTTTGTACCCTAGCAAATATTCTGTGACCACCCAAATCTTAGCTATAAAACAAATACAATCGAATTATAACACTGTGTTAATAGAAAAGTTAATACATTATATAGATACACTAATGGAATTGTGAGGTTAAAAAAAAAACAAAAGTGAAGAAGATAGGCTGTCCCTTTTGTATTCTTGTTTATGGATTAATGTGAAATGTCCCGTTCTTATTGATTAAAAACGTTTCATATTAATTGATTTCGTTGCGAGGTTTTGACCTCTATATGAGACATTTTTCAAAGACTGCATTCATTTTTAAAACAAACCATAACCTTTATTTCATGGATAAAGGTTTTAAAAAGCTTTACGTAGATTATCAAATAATGATAATCTAAAATATCCTGTTTACACGCGACCATTACATAATGGTTTACAATACAAATATGTTACAACAAAATAAGTTTCTTGAATGCAGTTTTTACACAATATCATACAAGCATGGACTCCAAATCTCGTCCTTATTTAAGTATGCGACAGCGGAGGCTCTTAATAATCACCTGAGAATAAACATGCTTAAAACGTCAACAAAAATGTTGGTGAGTTATAGGTTTAACCTATATATATATATATCAAATCATAATAATAGACCACAAGATTTCATATTTCAATACACATCCGATACATAGAGATAAAAATCATTCATATGGTGAACACCTGGTAACCGACATTAACAAGATGCATATATAAGAATATCCCCATCATTCCGGGACACCCTTCGGATATGATATAAATTTCGAAGTACTAAAGCATCCGGTACTTTGGATGGGGTTTGTTAGGCCCAATAGATCTATCTTTAGGATTCGCGTCAATTAGGGTGTCTGTTCCCTAATTCTTAGATTACCAGACTTAATAAAAAGGGGCATATTCGATTTCGATAATTCAACCATAGAATGTAGTTTCACGTACTTGTGTCTATTTTGTAAATCATTTATAAAACCTGCATGTATTCTCATCCCAAAAATATTAGATTTTAAAAGTGGGACTATAACTCACTTTCACAGATTTTTACTTCGTCGGGAAGTAAGACTTGGCCACTGGTTGATTCACGAACCTATAACAATATATACATATATATCAAAGTATGTTCAAAATATATTTACAACACTTTTAATATATTTTGATGTTTTAAGTTTATTAAGTCAGCTGTCCTTGTTAGTAACCTACAACTAGTTGTCCACAGTTAGATGTACAGAAATAAATTGATAAATATTATCTTGAATCAATCCACGACCCAGTGTATACGTATCTCAGTATTGATCACAACTCAAACTATATATATTTTGGAATCAACCTCAACCCTGTATAGCTAACTCCAACATTCACATATAGAGTGTCTATGGTTGTTCCGAAATATATATAGATGTGTCGAAATGATAGGTCGAAACATTGTATACGTGTCTATGGTATCTCAAGATTACATAATATACAATACAAGTTGATTAAGTTATGGTTGGAATAGATTTGTTACCAATTTTCACGTAGCTAAAATGAGAAAAATTATCCAATCTTGTTTTACCCATAACTTCTTCATTTTAAATCCGTTTTGAGTGAATCAAATTGCTATGGTTTCATATTGAACTCTATTTTATGAATCTAAACAGAAAAAGTATAGGTTTATAGTCGGAAAAATAAGTTACAAGTCGTTTTTGTAAAGGTAGTCATTTCAGTCGAAAGAACGACGTCTAGATGACCATTTTAGAAAACATACTTCCACTTTGAGTTTAACCATAATTTTTGGATATAGTTTCATGTTCATAATAAAAATCATTTTCTCAGAATAACAACTTTTAAATCAAAGTTTATCATAGTTTTTAATTAATTAACCCAAAACAGCCCGCGGTGTTACTACGACGGCGTAAATCCGGTTTTACGGTGTTTTTCGTGTTTCCAGGTTTTAAATCATTAAGTTAGCATATCATATAGATATAGAACATGTGTTTAGTTGATTTTAAAAGTCAAGTTAGAAGGATTAACTTTTATTTGCGAACAAGTTTAGAATTAACTAAACTATGTTCTAGTGATTACAAGTTTAAACCTTCGAATAAGATAGCTTTATATGTATGAATCGAATGATGTTATGAACATCATTACTACGTTAAGTTCCTTGGATAAACCTACTGGAAAAGAGAAAAATGGATCTAGCTTCAATGGATCCTTGGATGGCTCGAAGTTCTTGAAGCAGAATCATGACACGAAAACAAGTTCAAGTAAGATCATCACTTGAAATAAGATTGTTATAGTTATAGAAATTGAACCAAAGTTTGAATACGATTATTACCTTGTATTAGAATGATAACCTACTGTAAGAAACAAAGATTTCTTGAGGTTGGATGATCACCTTACAAGATTGGAAGTGAGCTAGCAAACTTGAAAGTATTCTTGATTTTATGAAACTTGAACTTTTGGAATTTATGAAGAACACTTAGAACTTGAAGATAGAACTTGAGAGAGATCAATTAGATGAAGAAAATTGAAGAATGAAAGTGTTTGTAGGTGTTTTTGGTCTTTGGTGTATGGATTAGATATAAAGGATATGTAATTTTGTTTTCATGTAAATAAGTCATGAATGATTACTCATATTTTTGTAATTTTATGAGATATTTCATGCTAGTTGCCAAATGATGGTTCCCACATGTGTTAGGTGACTCACATGGGCTGCTAAGAGCTGATCATTGGAGTGTATATACCAATAGTACATACATCTAAAACCTGTGTATTGTACGAGTACGAATACGGGTGCATACGAGTAGAATTGTTGATGAAACTGAACGAGGATGTAATTGTAAGCATTTTTGTTAAGTAGAAGTATTTTGATAAGTGTATTGAAGTCTTCCAAAAGTGTATAAATACATATTAAAACACTACATGTATATACATTTTAACTGAGTCGTTAAGTCATCATTAGTCGTTACATGTAAGTGTTGTTTTGAAACCTTTAGGTTAACGATCTTTTTAAATGTTGTTAACCCAATGTTTATAATATCAAATGAGATTTTAAATTATTATATTATTATGATATTATCATGTATGAATATCTCTTAATATGATATATATACATTAAATGTCTTTACAACGATAATCGTTACATATATGTCTCGTTTAAAAATCATTAAGTTAGTAGTCTTGTTTTTACATATGTAGTTCATTGTTAATATACTTAATGATATGTTTACTTATCATAGTATCATGTTAACTATATATATATCCATATATATGTCATCATATAGTTTTTACAAGTTTTAACGTTCGTGAATCACCGGTCAACTTGGGTGGTCAATTGTCTATATGAAACATATTTCAATTAATCAAGTCTTAACAAGTTTGATTGCTTAACATGTTGGAAACATTTAATCATGTAAATATCAATCTCAATTAATATATATAAACATGGAAAAGTTCGGGTCACTACAGTACCTACCCGTTAAATAAATTTCGTCCCGAAATTTTAAGCTGTTGAAGGTGTTGACGAATCTTCTGGAAATAGATGCGGGTATTTCTTCTTCATCTGATCTTCACGCTCCCAGGTGAACTCGGGTCCTCTACGAGCATTCCATCGAACCTTAACAATTGGTATCTTGTTTTGCTTAAGTCTTTTAACCTCACGATCCATTATTTCGACGGGTTCTTCGATGAATTGAAGTTTTTCGTTGATTTGGATTTCATCTAACGGAATAGTGAGATCTTCTTTAGCAAAACATTTCTTCAAATTCGAGACGTGGAAAGTGTTATGTACAGCCGCGAGTTGTTGAGGTAACTCAAGTCGGTAAGCTACTGGTCCGACACGATCAATAATCTTGAATGGTCCAATATACCTTGGATTTAATTTCCCTCGTTTACCAAATCGAACAACGCCTTTCCAAGGTGCAACTTTAAGCATGACCATCTCTCCAATTTCAAATTCTATATCTTTTCTTTTAATGTCAGCGTAGCTCTTTTGTCGACTTTGGGCGGTTTTCAACCGTTGTTGAATTTGGATGATCTTCTCGGTAGTTTCTTGTATAATCTCCGGACCCGTAATCTGTCTATCCCCCACTTCACTCCAACAAATCGGAGACCTGCACTTTCTACCATAAAGTGCTTCAAACGGCGCCATCTCAATGCTTGAATGGTAGCTGTTGTTGTAGGAAAATTCTGCTAACGGTAGATGTCGATCCCAACTGTTTCCGAAATCAATAACACATGCTCGTAGCATGTCTTCAAGCATTTGTATCGTCCTTTCACTCTGCCCATCAGTTTGTGGATGATAGGCAGTACTCATGTCTAGACGAGTTCCTAATGCTTGCTGTAATGTCTGCCAGAATCTTGAAATAAATCTGCCATCCCTATCAGAGATAATAGAGATTGGTATTCCATGTCTGGAGACGACTTCCTTCAAATACAGTCGTGCTAACTTCTCCATCTTGTCATCTTCTCTTATTGGTAGGAAGTGTGCTGATTTGGTGAGACGATCAACTATTACCCAAATAGTATCAAAACCACTTGCAGTCCTTGGCAATTTAGTGATGAAATCCATGGTAATGTTTTCCCATTTCCATTCCAGGATTTCGGGTTGTTGAAGTAGACCTGATGGTTTCTGATGCTCAGCTTTGACCTTAGAACACGTCAAACATTCTCCTACGTATTTAGCAACATCGGCTTTCATACCCGGCCACCAAAAATGTTTCTTGAGATCCTTGTACATCTTCCCCGTTCCAGGATGTATTGAGTATCTGGTTTTATGAGCTTCTCTAAGTACCATTTCTCTCATATCTCCAAATTTTGGTACCCAAATCCTTTCAGCCCTATACCGGGTTCCGTCTTCCCGAATATTAAGATGCTTCTCCGATCCTTTGGGTATTTCATCCTTTAAATTTCCCTCTTTTAAAACTCCTTGTTGCGCCTCCTTTATTTGAGTAGTAAGGTTATTATGAATCATTATATTCATAGATTTTACTCGAATAGGTTCTCTGTCCTTCCTGCTCAAGGCATCAGCTACCACATTTGCCTTCCCCGGGTGGTAACGAATCTCAAAGTCGTAATCATTCAACAATTCAATCCACCTACGCTGCCTCATATTCAGTTGTTTCTGATTAAATATGTGTTGAAGACTTTTGTGGTCGGTATATATAATACTTTTGACCCCATATAAGTAGTGCCTCCAAGTCTTTAATGCAAAAACAACTGCGCCTAATTCCAAATCATGCGTCGTATAATTTTGTTCGTGAATCTTCAATTGTCTAGACGCATAAGCAATCACCTTCGTTCGTTGCATTAATACACAACCGAGACCTTGCTTTGATGCGTCACAATAAATCACAAAATCATCATTCCCTTCAGGCAATGACAATATAGGTGCCGTAGTTAGCTTTTTCTTCAATAACTGAAACGCTTTCTCTTGTTCATCATTCCATTCAAATTTCTTCCCTTTATGCGTTAATGCAGTCAAGGGTTTTGCTATTCTGGAAAAGTCTTGGATGAACCTTCTGTAGTAACCAGCTAGTCCTAAAAACTGGCGTATGTGTTTCGGAGTTTTCGGGGTTTCCCACTTTTCAACAGTTTCTATCTTTGCCGGATCCACCTTAATACCTTCTTTGTTCACTATGTGACCGAGGAATTGAACTTCTTCCAACCAAAATGCACACTTTGAAAACTTAGCGTACAATTCTTCCTTCCTCAATACTTCTAACACCTTTCTCAAATGTTCACCGTGTTCTTGGTCATTCTTTGAGTAAATAAGTATGTCATCAATGAAAACAATGACAAACTTGTCAAGGTATGGTCCACACACTCGGTTCATAAGGTCCATGAACACAGCTGGTGCATTAGTTAAACCAAAAGGCATGACCATAAACTCGTAATGACCGTAACGTGTTCTGAAAGCAGTCTTTGGAATATCATCTTCTTTCACCCGCATTTGATGATACCCGGAACGTAAGTCAATCTTTGAATAAACAGACGAGCCTTGTAGTTGATCAAATAAGTCATCGATTCTCGGTAGTGGGTAGCGGTTCTTGATGGTAAGTTTGTTCAACTCTCGGTAGTCGATACACAACCTGAATGTACCATCTTTCTTCTTGACAAACAAAACAGGAGCTCCCCACGGTGATGTGCTTGGTCGAATGAAACCACGCTCTAAAAGTTCTTGTAATTGGCTTTGTAGTTCTTTCATCTCGCTGGGTGCGAGTCTGTAAGGAGTACGAGCTATTGGTGCAGCTCCTGGTACAAGATCTATTTGAAATTCAACGGATCGATGTGGGGGTAATCCCGGTAATTCTTTCGGAAATACATCGGGAAATTCTTTTGCAATGGGAACATCATTGATGCTCTTTTCTTCAGTTTGTACTTTCTCGACGTGTTCTAGAACAGCATAGCAACCTTTTCTTATTAGTTTTTGTGCCTTCAAATTACTAATAAGATGTAGCTTCGTGTTGCCCTTTTCTCCGTACACCATTAAGGGTTTTCCTTTTTCTCGTATAATGCGAATTGCATTTTTGTAACAAACGATCTCTGCTTTCACTTCTTTCAACCAGTCCATACCAATTATCACATCAAAACTCCCTAACTCTACTGGTATCAAATCAATCTTAAATGTTTCGCTAACCAGTTTAATTTCTCGATTCCGACATATATTATCTGCTGAAATTAATTTACCATTTGCTAATTCGAGTAAAAATTTACTATCCAAAGGCGTCAATGGACAACTTAATTTAGCACAAAAATCTCTACTCATATAGCTTCTATCCGCACCCGAATCAAATAAAACGTAAGCAGATTTATTGTCAATAAGAAACGTACCCGTAACAAGCTCCGGGTCTTCCTGTGCCTCTGCCGCATTAATATTGAAAACTCTTCCACGGCCTTGTCCATTCGTGTTCTCCTGGTTAGGGCAATTTCTAATAATGTGGCCCGGTTTTCCACATTTATAACAAACTACATTGGCATAACTTGCTCCGACACTACTTGCTCCGCCATTACTCGTTCCGACACCATTTGTTCCTTTCGTTCTATTAACCCCTGGTCCGTAGACCTCACACTTCGCCGCGCTATGACCATTTCTTTTACACTTGTTGCAAAATTTGGTGCAGAACCCCGAGTGATTCTTTTCACACCTTTGGCATAGCTGCTTCTGATTGTTGTTGTTGTTGCGGTTATTATTGTTGTTAGGATGATTGTTGTAGTTGTTGTTGTTGTTGTTATTGTTGTTGTTGTTGTTGGGCCGTTTGTTGTAGTTGCGATTGTTGGGATAATTGTTGCGATTATTGTTGTAATTGCTGTTGTTGCTGTATTGGCGATTCTTATCACCGTTTTCCTCCCACTTTCTTTTGACTTGCTTCACATTGGCCTCTTCAGCAGTCTGTTCTTTAATTCTTTCTTCAATCTGGTTCACTAGTTTGTGAGCCATTCTACATGCCTGTTGTATGGAGGCGGGCTCGTGTGAACTTATATCTTCTTGGATTCTTTCCGGTAATCCTTTCACAAACGCGTCGATCTTCTCTTCCTCATCTTCGAAAGCTCCCGGACACAATAGGCACAATTCTGTGAATCGTCTTTCGTACGTGGTAATATCAAATCCTTGGGTTCGTAACCCTCTAAGTTCTGTCTTGAGCTTATTGACCTCAGTTCTGGGACGGTACTTCTCGTTCATCAAGTGCTTGAATGCTGACCACGGTAGTGCGTACGCATCGTCTTGTCCCACTTGCTCTAGATAGGTATTCCACCATGTTAACGCAGAACCTGTGAAGGTATGCGTAGCGTACTTCACTTTGTCCTCTTCAGTACACTTACTTATGGCAAACACCGATTCAACCTTCTCGGTCCACCGTTTCAATCCGATCGGTCCTTCGGTTCCATCAAATTCCAAAGGTTTGCAGGCAGTGAATTCTTTGTAGGTGCATCCTACACGATTTCCTCTACTGCTAGATCCAAGGTTATTGTTGGTATATAGCGCAGCCTGTACTGCGGCTATGTTTGAAGCTAGAAAAGTACGGAATTCCTCTTCATTCATATTCACGGTGTGTCGAGTAGTCGGTGCCATTTCCTTCAAAATTATCAAATGGAACAAGTTAATCATACAGAATATTAAGAGTAGTTAATAGTATTTCGTAGCATAATATGAACTCATTTATAAAAGCTTTTTCTTCATATTAGCGTTTTATAAGTTTAAATTCGGGTAGTACCTACCCGTTAAGTTCATACTTAGTAGCTAATATACAATTCAACTACTACAATTCTATATGAAAAACTGATTATAATAATATTTCGCGTTCAAACTTTTATACAATATTTTACAAACTTACAATACCGCTTATTTTACATAAAGCATGAAATATAGCACACAATAACTTTGATACAAGATAGTTGTGAAGATAATTCTAGCTAGTACACAAGTCGTTCAGCAAAGACAATAAAGACACGTAATTCATACGTCTAGAAACAAGTCATGCATTCTGGTTTTACTAGGACTACTTCCCATCCTTGGTCTTGTGGAACATAACCGTTATGGCCGTTGATAAGACAGCGTGTTGTAATGTCGTCAAAGGGACGAGGGTTACGTAATGTCCAACAGTCCCGTAACAATCTAAAAACCTCATTTCTTACCCCAATTACCGACTCCGTCACTTGTGGGAACGTTTTGTTTAATAGCTGTAGCCCGATGTTCTTTTTCTCACTTTGGTGAGAAGCGAACGTTACTAACCCGTAAGCATAGCATGCTTCTTTATGTTGCATGTTAGCCGCTTTTTCTAAATCATGAAGTCCTATATTCGGATACATTGAGTCAAAATAATTTCTTAACCCGTTGCGTAAAATAGCATTTGGGTTCCCCGCAATATATGCGTCAAAGTAAACACATCGTAACTTATGGGTTTCCCAATGTGATATCCCCCATCTTTCAAACGAAAGTCTCTTATAAACCAAGACATTCTTGGAACGTTCTTCGAATATCTTACAAACTGATCTCGCCTTAAATAGTTGTGCCGAGGAATTCTGACCGACTCTAGACAAGATTTCATCAATCATGTCTCCGGGTAGGTCTCTTAAAATATTGGGTTGTCTATCCATTTTGTGTTTTTAAACTGTAAAATAGACAAGAGTTAGATTCATAAAAAAATACTTATTAATACAAGCAATTTTTACATATATCATAAAGCATAAGCACACTATATTACATATATTACACCACACGAATACAACTATCTTATTCCGACTCGCTCATTTCTTCTTCTTCGATTTTGGTTCATTTTGCCAAGTTTCTAGGGATATATGATGTTCCCCTAATACGAGCCATCGTGATCCACATTGGTTTAGAAAAACCTGGTGGTTTAGAGGTTCCCGGGTCATTGTTACAACTTAAGGACTTCGGGGGTTGACGATACATATAAAGTTCATTGGGGTTGGAATTAGATTTCTCTATTTTTATGCCCTTTCCCTTATTATTTTCTTTTGCCTTTTTAAATTCAGTTGGGGTAATTTCTATAACATCATCGGAATTCTCGTCGGAATCCGATTCATCGGAGAATTGGTAATCCTCCCAATATTTTACTTCCTTGGCGGAAACACCATTGACCATAATTAACTTTGGTCGGTTGGTTGAGGATTTTCTTTTACTTAACCGTTTTATTATTTCCCCCACCGGTTCTATTTCTTCATCCGATTCCGATTCTTCTTCCGGTTCCGATTCTTCTTCCGGTTCCGACTCTTCTTCCGGTTCCTCTTCGGGAACTTGTGAATCAGTCCACGAATCATTCCAATTTACATTTGACTCTTCATTATTATTAGGTGAGTCAATGGGACTTGTTCTAGAGGTAGACATCTATCACATAATATCAAACGCGTTGAGAGATTAATATATCACATAATATTCACATGTTAAAAATATATAGTTTCCAACAAAATTTGTTAAGCACTCATTTTTCAAGTAAACACGGTCGAAGTCCAGACTCACTAATGCATCCTAACAAACTCGATAAGACACACTAATGCAAAATTCTGGTTCTCTAAGACCAACGCTCTGATACCAACTGAAATGTCCCGTTCTTATTGATTAAAAACGTTCCATATTAATTGATTTCGTTGCGAGGTTTTGACCTCTATATGAGACATTTTTCAAAGACTGTATTCATTTTTAAAACAAACCATAACCTTTATTTCATGGATAAAGGTTTTAAAAAGCTTTACATAGATTATCAAATAATGATAATCTAAAATATCCTGTTTACACGCGACCATTACATAATGGTTTACAATACAAATATGTTACAACAAAATAAGTTTCTTGAATGCAGTTTTTACACAATATCATACAAGCATGGACTCCAAATCTCGTCCTTATTTAAGTATGCGACAGCGGAGGCTCTTAATAATCACCTGAGAATAAACATGCTTAAAACGTCAACAAAAATGTTGGTGAGTTATAGGTTTAACCTATATATATATATCAAATCATAATAATAGACCACAAGATTTCATATTTCAATACACATCCCATACATAGAGATAAAAATCATTCATATGGTTAACACCTGGTAACCGACATTAACAAGATGCATATATAAGAATATCCCCATCATTCCGGGACACCCTTCGGATATGATATAAATTTCGAAGTACTAAAGCATCCGGTACTTTGGATGGGGTTTGTTAGGCCCAATAGATCTATCTTTAGGATTCGCGTCAATTAGGGTGTCTGTTCCCTAATTCTTAGATTACCAGACTTAATAAAAAGGGGCATATTCGATTTCGATAATTCAACCATAGAATGTAGTTTCACGTACTTGTGTCTATTTTGTAAATCATTTATAAAACCTGCATGTATTCTCATCCCAAAAATATTAGATTTTAAAAGTGGGACTATAACTCACTTTCACAGATTTTTACTTCGTCGGGAAGTAAGACTTGGCCACTGGTTGATTCACGAACCTATAACAATATATACATATATATCAAAGTATGTTCAAAATATATTTACAACACTTTTAATATATTTTGATGTTTTAAGTTTATTAAGTCAGCTGTCCTTGTTAGTAACCTACAACTAGTTGTTCACAGTTAGATGTACAGAAATAAATTGATAAATATTATCTTGAATCAATCCACGACCCAGTGTATACGTATCTCAGTATTGATCACAACTCAAACTATATATATTTTGGAATCAACCTCAACCCTGTATAGCTAACTCCAACATTCACATATAGAGTGTCTATGGTTGTTCCGAAATATATATAGATGTGTCGACATGATAGGTCGAAACATTGTATACGTGTCTATGGTATCTCAAGATTACATAATATACAATACAAGTTGATTAAGTTATGGTTGGAATAGATTTGTTACCAATTTTCACGTAGCTAAAATGAGAAAAATTATCCAATCTTGTTTTACCCATAACTTCTTCATTTTAAATCCGTTTTGAGTGAATCAAATTGCTATGGTTTCATATTGAACTCTATTTTATGAATCTAAACAGAAAAAGTATAGGTTTATAGTCGGAAAAATAAGTTACAAGTCGTTTTTGTAAAGGTAGTCATTTCAGTCGAAAGAACGACGTCTAGATGACCATTTTAGAAAACATACTTCCACTTTGAGTTTAACCATAATTTTTGGATATAGTTTCATGTTCATAATAAAAATCATTTTCTCAGAATAACAACTTTTAAATCAAAGTTTATCATAGTTTTTAATTAACTAACCCAAAACAGCCCGCGGTGTTACTACGACGGCGTAAATCCGGTTTTACGGTGTTTTTCGTGTTTCCAGGTTTTAAATCATTAAGTTAGCATATCATATAGATATAGAACATGTGTTTAGTTGATTTTAAAAGTCAAGTTAGAAGGATTAACTTTTATTTGCGAACAAGTTTAGAATTAACTAAACTATGTTCTAGTGATTACAAGTTTAAACCTTCGAATAAGATAGCTTTATATGTATGAATCGAATGATGTTATGAACATCATTACTACCTTAAGTTCCTTGGATAAACCTACTGGAAAAGAGAAAAATGGATCTAGCTTCAATGGATCCTTGGATGGCTCGAAGTTCTTGAAGCAGAATCATGACACGAAAACAAGTTCAAGTAAGATCATCACTTGAAATAAGATTGTTATAGTTATAGAAATTGAACCAAAGTTTGAATACGATTATTACCTTGTATTAGAATGATAACCTACTGTAAGAAACAAAGATTTCTTGAGGTTGGATGATCACCTTACAAGATTGGAAGTGAGCTAGCAAACTTGAAAGTATTCTTGATTTTATGAAACTTGAACTTTTGGAATTTATGAAGAACACTTAGAACTTGAAGATAGAACTTGAGAGAGATCAATTAGATGAAGAAAATTGAAGAATGAAAGTGTTTGTAGGTGTTTTTGGTCGTTGGTGTATGGATTAGATATAAAGGATATGTAATTTTGTTTTCATGTAAATAAGTCATGAATGATTACTCATATTTTTGTAATTTTATGAGATATTTCATGCTAGTTGCCAAATGATGGTTCCCACATGTGTTAGGTGACTCACATGGGCTGTTAAGAGCTGATCATTGGAGTGTATATACCAATAGTACATACATCTAAAAGCTGTGTATTGTACGAGTACGAATACGGGTGCATACGAGTAGAATTGTTGATGAAACTGAACGAGGATGTAATTGTAAGCATTTTTGTTAAGTAGAAGTATTTTGATAAGTGTATTGAAGTCTTCCAAAAGTGTATAAATACATATTAAAACACTACATGTATATACATTTTAACTGAGTCGTTAAGTCATCGTTAGTCGTTACATGTAAGTGTTGTTTTGAAACCTTTAGGTTAACGATCTTTTTAAATGTTGTTAACCCAATGTTTATAATATCAAATGAGATTTTAAATTATTATATTATTATGATATTATCATGTATGAATATCTCTTAATATGATATATATACATTAAATATCTTTACAACGATAATCGTTACATATATGTCTCGTTTAAAAATCATTAAGTTAGTAGTCTTGTTTTTACATATGTAGTTCATTGTTAATATACTTAATGATATGTTTACTTATCATAGTATCATGTTAACTATATATATATCCATATATATGTCATCATATAGTTTTTACAAGTTTTAACGTTCGTGAATCACCGGTCAACTTGGGTGGTCAATTGTCTATATGAAACATATTTCAATTAATCAAGTCTTAACAAGTTTGATTGCTTAACATGTTGGAAACATTTAATCATGTAAATATCAATCTCAATTAATATATATAAACATGGAAAAGTTCGGGTCACTACATAATGAACAACCATTATCAAGACCATCATGAACTATAATCTTCACTACTGCAATTCATTATTTCTGTTTCTGCTCGAAGAACACCATCAGTCTCCATCATTATTTTTCTCCTATCTTCTGCTAAACGAGCTTGAGCATATAATGCTATGATCCAACTGCAACTACAGCTAATTAAATTCTATTTCAACTTGAACCGAAACAACCACCTATGAATTCTGCTTTGAACCGCTTTTAACGTTTCTGTTCTAATAATCAAACTGAAACGGTTTGCTTTCTTTCCCGTCTTGTCGATGAACTACACCACAACAAACAAACCATTCAATGTTGGTGTTAACAAATGAAACCAAACTTACCTGCTACTCACTGTTCTCTGTTTCGACCCAGATTAAACTCTAGTAACCTTCCTCATCCTAACCAAATAAATCAAAACCAAATCAAATCCATAAAACTTAAAATTCACATAAATTAATTTAAACCCAAATGCCTGCTGAAAACCCATTAACAAACCTATTCTTTCTTTACAAAAATCGTGATTCATATATACACCTAAAACAATCAAAATTATTTACAATTACCTGGATCTAATCGAGATTGGTTACACATACGAGGATCCGATGGTTATTGTTTACAGATTGCCACTCATCTCTGGTCACCCACTTCATCACTTACTTATTAACATCAGTCATTACATTCCAGCTGAATCCATAACGAAACCATTTAATTCGCTGCGAATTATGTTCTCTTTTCCATCATTTAATTCGGACAAACCACCAATCCAACAGGCTCCTGTTATAGATGAGATCCGAATTAATTACGGCTGTTATTCGATGGTAACTGCAGCTGCAAAACCCGTGTTCACTCCTGCATTCGACTGCAGTAGCTGCTGCTCCTCCTTTATATTTCTAAACAAGTGAAGAACGAACAATGAGGAATGAATGATTAATTAATGGTGAGGATTACGATTTGATGATGGCGGCTGAGTTTGGATCGAGACTATGACAGAGAAAAGAAACACAAACCTGCTTTTATTATTTAACACAACTGAGTTTAATTAGTTGGTGATTGGGCCGCCATATCAAGTTTGTTGGGCCGAATTTAATAGAAGTCGGTTGGGCTGAGATGATAAGAAAATACGAGTGATAATTATTTTTTTTGTTGGGCTTAAATCAGAAAAGTAATTATCAGCTCAATGGTTAGGAGGGTATTCGAGTGAGCGAGAGGTCTCGGGTTCGAGCCCGGTCCGAGCATTCTTTTTATAAAAGCTCCTAAGGTAGTCATATTTTTTTTTAAACATTATAATTATAATTATTATTATTATTATTGATATTACAATTTTTATTGTTATCGTATTATTGTTATTGTTGCTATTATTATTATTATTATTATTATTATTATTATTATTATTATTATTATTATTATTATTATTATTATTATTATTATTATTATTATTACTACTACTAATTCAAAATTATAGAACATTTATTATTATTGTTATTATAAAGATTATAATTATTATCATTTGGTATTAGAATTATAATTATTATTAAGTATTATTATTATAAAGTATTACGAACGTTAGTTATTGTATTAATATTGCCAATACAAGTATTAGTTACCCATTATTAATATTAATATCATAACTCTAGTTACAATTATGATTATTATTAACAAATATATTTTATTAAGATTACCATTAATAATAAAATGATTGTAATTATTAGTATCAAAATACGTATTATCATTAGGTAATATGATTATTAATATTATCATTATTAATACCAAAAACTATTTTTTTTAATCAAATAAATATTTTGTATATAAAATACACTTATTACATATACAATAATTATATTAAAATTTCACATAACTACATATATCAAACCTACAAAAATTAATTATATAAATACCTACAAATAACAAACTATCGACTTTTTTTAAATAAGTATGTATATAAATATAGATATATTAATATAACTATATAAATATTAATCATTGTGAATATATACATAAATTAAATATACATGATATATAGATTAAGGATGTAACAAATAAATTTGTTCAATTACGATTATATGTATTAATGAATATACAAATGATATAGGTTCATGAATCCGAGGCCAACCCTGCGTTGTTCAGTTGTTCAATATAGTCATATGTATTTTTACTACAAAATACATTAGGTGAGTTCATTTGATTCCCTTTTACTCTTTACATTTTTGGGACTGAGAATACATGCGCTGTTTTTACAACTGTTTTATTAAATGCTTTTGAAATATATTTTGAACTGCGAATACATGCAAATGTTTTATTAATTGTTTTACAATATTTATATGCGTGAGTTTCATTACTCCCCTTTTAAATGCTTTTGCAATATATATTTTTGGGACTGAGAATGCATGCGTTTTTATAAATGTTTTATGAAATAGACACAAGTAATCGAAACTACATTATATGGTTGAATGATCAAAATCGAATATGCCCCTTTTTATTAAGTCTGGTAATCTAAGAATTAGGGAACAGACACCCTAATTGACGCGAACTCTAAAGATAGATCTATCGGGCCCAACAAGCCCCATCCAAGGTACTGGATGCTTTAGTACTTCGAAATTTATATCATGTCCGAAGGAGAATCCCGGAATGATGGGGATATTCTTATATGCATATTGTGAATGTCGATTACCAGGTGTTCAATCCATATGAATGATATTTTTGTCTCTATGCATGGGACGTATGTTTACGAGAAATGGAAATATGAAATCTTGTGGTCTATTAAAATTATGAAATGATTATTTATATTAAACTAATGAACTCACCAACCTTTTGGTTGACACTTTAAAGCATGTTTATTCTCAGGTATGAAAAATATCTTCCGCTGTGCATTTGCTCATTTTAGAGATATTACTTGGAGTCATTCATGACATATTTCAAAAAACGTTGCATTCGATTCATCGCGTTCATCAAGCTTATTATTAAGTCAATTATAGTAGATATATTATAAAATGATATGCACGCCGTAAATTTTTGATGTAATGAAAGATTGTCTTTTCAAAAATGAATGCAATGTTTGTAAAATGTATCATATAGAGGTCAAGTACCTCGCGACATAATCAACTGTTATGAATCGTTTATAATCGATATGGACTTCGTCCGGATGGATTAGGACGGGTCTTCACATAATGTATCCTAACAAACTCGATATGACATACTAATGCAAATTTCTGGTTCTCTAAGACCAACACTCTGATACCAACTGAAATGTCCCGTTCATATCAATTATAAACGTTCCATATTAATTGATTTTGTTTCGAGGTTTTGACCTTTATATGAGACGTTTTTCAAAGACTGCATTCGTTTTTAAAACAAACCATAACCTTTATTTTATCGACAAGGTTAAAAAGACACCACCTAGATTATCCAGAAATGATAATCTAAAAATATCACACTTACACACTATCAATACATATTGGTTTACAATATTAATTTGTTACAACAAAATAAATCTCGAATGCAGTTTTAAACAATATTATACAAGCATGCTGACACAAAATCTTGTCCACATATTAGCATGCAACAGCGGAAGCTCTTAATAATCACCTGAGAATAAACATGTTTTAAACATTAACAAAAATGTTGGTGAGTTATAGGTTTAACCTATATATTTATCAAATTGTAATAATAGACCACAAAATTTCATATTTCAATATACATCCCATACATAGAGATAAAAATCATTCATATGGTGAACACCTGGTAACCGACATTAACAAGATGCATATAAGAATATCCCATATCATTCTGGGAAATCCATCGGACATGATAAAACAACATCGAAGTACTAAAGCATCCGCAGCCATGGATGGGGTTCGTTAGGCCCAATAGATATATCTTTAGGATTCGCGTCAATTAGTAGATCGGTTTACTAATTCTTAGGTTACCAAGTAAAAAGGGGCATATTCGGCTTCGATCATTCACCCATATAATGTAGTTTCATTTACTTGTGTCTATTTCGTAAAACATTTATAAAACTGCATGTATTCTCATTCCAAAATATTAGATTTTAAAAGTGGGACTATAACTCACTTTCACAGATTTTTACTTCGTCGGGAAGTAAGACTTGGAAACTGGCCGATTCACGAACCTATAACAAATATGTACATATATATTAAAGTATGTTCAAAATATATTTACAACATTTTTAATACGTTTATGTTTTAAGTTTATTAAGTCAGTGTCCTCGTTAGTAACCTACAACTAGTTGTCCATAGTTAAATGTATAGAAATAAATCGATATATATTATCTTGAATCAATCCACGACCCAGTGTATACACGTCTCAGGCTAGATCGCAACTCAAAGTATATATATTTTTGGAATCAACCTCAACCCTGTATAGCTAACTCAAATATTACTGCATATAGAGTGTCTATGGTTGTTCCAAATAATATATATACATGGGTCGATATGATATGTCAAAACATTTGCATACGTGTCTATGGTATCCCAAGATTACATAATATATTAGAATACATGTATAATACAATATAAATTAGCTAGGATATGATTTGTATAGAATTGTTACAATATTTTCCGTAGCTAAAACAATCAAAAAATATCTAATCTTGTTTTACCCATAACTTCTTCGTTTTAAATCCGTTTTGAGTGAATCAAATTGATATGGTTTCATATTGAACTATATTTTATGAATCAAAACAGAAAAAATATAGTTTTATAGTCGGAAATATAAGTTACAAGTCATTTTTGTAAGAGGTAGTCATTTCAGTCGAAAGAACGACGTCTTGATGACCATTTTGAAAAACATACTTCCATTTTGAGTTTAACCATGATTTTTGGATATAGTTTCATGTTCATAAGAAAAAATATTTTCCCAGAAGAACAACTTTTAAATCAAAGTTTATCATAGTTTTTAATTATCAAACCCAAAACAGCCCGCGGTGTTACTACGACAGCGTATGTCCGGTTTTACGGTATTTTTTCATGTTTTCAGGTTTTAAATCATTAAGTTAGCATATCATATAGATATATAAGATGTGTTTAGTTGATTTTAAAAGTCAAGTTATAAGGATTAACTTTTGTTTGCGAACAAGTTTAGAATTAACTAAACTATGTTCTAATGATTTCAAGTTTAAACCTTCGAATAAGGTAGTTTTATATATGAATCGAATGATGCTATGAACATCATTACTACCTCAGGTTTTGTGAATAAACCTACTGGAAATGAAAAAAATAGATCTAGCTTCAAAGGATCCTTGGATGGCTTGAAAGTTCTTGAAGCAGAATCATGACACGAAAACAAGTTCAAGTAAGATTTCCACTCGAAATAAGATTGTTATAGTTATAGAAATTGAATCAAAGTTTGAATATGAGTATTACCTTGTATTAGAAAGATATCTTACAGTAAATAAGAAAGATTTCTTGAGGTTGGATGATCAGTTTACTAGATTGGAAGTAAGCTAGCAAACTTGGAAGTATTCTTGATTTTATGAAACTAGAACGTATATAATTTATGAAGAACACTTAGAACTTGAAGATAGAACTTGAGAGAGATCAATTAGATGAAGAAAATTGAAGAATGAAAGTGTTTGCAGGTATTTTTGGTCGTTGGTATATGGATTAGATATAAAAGATGTGTAATTTTGTTTACATGTAAATAAGTCATGAATGATTACTAATATTTTTTGTAATTTTATGAGATATTTCATGCTAGTTGCCAAATGATGGTTCCCACATGTGTTAGGTAACTCACATGGGCTGCTAAGAGCTGATCATTGGAGTGTATATACCAATAGTACATACATCTAAAAGCTGTGTATTGTACGAGTACGAATACGGGTGCATACGAGTAGAATTGACGATTAAACTGAACGAGGATGTAATTGTAAGCATTTTTGTTAAGTAGAAGTATTTTGATAAGTGTCTTGAAGTCTTTCAAAAGTGTATGAATACATATTAAAACACTACATGTATATACATTTTAACTGAGTCGTTAAGTCATCGTTAGTCGTTACATGTAAATGTTGATTTGAAACCTTTAAGTTAACGATCATGTTAAATATTGTTAACCCAATGTTTATTATATCTAATGAGATGTTAAATTATTACATTATCATGATATTATGATATATTAATATATCTTAGTATGATATTTTAACAACCCGTCCATATTACTATAAACGCAGTACGTTACCCATTGGTCCCATAGCGAGGTATTTGACCTCTATATGATACGTTTTAGAAAATATTGCATTCGTTTCATAAAAAGCACACCATTATTATACATAATGCATGTTTTAAACAAGTGGACGATTATTTAAGAAATAATCCCCAAAATACATCGGTTTCCAAATACTACACACGTGACGTTACAGTCGAATATAATACATGACAAAGGTTTTATTGCATGCAACACTTTATTTAAATAAAAGTATGAGACTCCATGCACAGCTTGCTCAGATAATGCAACAGCGGAAGACTTTCTTAAGGATCTGAGAATAAACATGCGTAAACAGTCAACACAAAGGTTGGTGAGATATATAGGTTTAGCATTGATATAAATATAGACCACAAGATTTCATAGTTATAATTATATGTACACTCGCAAGTGTATAAAAGTATTCTATAAGTTGTTGAGCGCTTCGGTAACTATACTTAACCATTAATGTGGCATATTCCCTTTATTATGAAATCTCCCTACACTGTACCAAGTGTAGTAAAAACGAAGTACTATGCAACCGTTTACGATACTAGAGCGACTAGCCCGGTTGGGATTGTCAAACCCGATAGATCTATCAATAGGATTCACAACATGTAAATATTAGTTACCAAGCTATTAGGGAAGATATGCAATGTGGTACAACTCAACGTAGAATATATTTTAAGTACTTGTGTCCATGGCGTAAAACATAAAATGCATGTATTCTCATCCCAAAGTATTTTAGAGTTTAAAAATGGGACTATATACTCACGGTAGTAAAAGTATATTAATAATAAGTTTTTAACTTATTAAAAATATAGCCGTCGTCCTTGGATTCACGAACCTATAATAATAATAACGATTCAGATAATAATACATGTGAACAAAATTAATATAGCAAGTTCACGTCATATATTAAATCACATGTGATTGTTTAAGTTTATATTTTCAATCACATGTGATTATTTAAGTTTATATTTTCAATCACATGTGATTATTTATATTTTCAATCACATGTGATTATTTAAGTTTATATTTTCAATCACATGTGATTATTTAAGTTGTCAAGTTTAGTAGTC
The DNA here is from genome assembly GCF_046630445.1 of Rutidosis leptorrhynchoides. Lineage (NCBI taxonomy): Eukaryota > Viridiplantae > Streptophyta > Magnoliopsida > Asterales > Asteraceae > Rutidosis > Rutidosis leptorrhynchoides. The sequence goes on along the minus strand of NC_092336.1, from coordinate 598,260,724 downwards.
CGAAAAGTCCAACAGTCCAATAATCGGTATATATATATAATCATAGAATTACCCCACGGCGTATTGTGTACGTATTGTCTTGCATCAATCTAGAGACGTATTGTATACATATTGTCTTAGAATTAACTAAGGCGTATTGTGTACGTATTGTCTTAGGATTTATCAAAACGTATTGTGCACGTATTGTCATGGAACATACCAAGATTATTATATATATACAATCTCGAAATTAATAAAGATTGTAATATTTTGTTATACTAATAATAACATGTCCAAATATATATAGGATATAGGAAAAGTTAACAAGGATATGGTTAATATAGCTTTTATAATATAAATTTCATCCATACAACGTTAATTTTAGCAGGTTTTGTTTTGCTCGCCAAATATTCATTACAAATCCGTTTAAAGTGAATCAAATTGCTATGGATTCCTTAAGAAGTCAATTTTACAAAACCAATTCGAAAAGTTCATCCCAAGTAGTAATTTTTAGAGCTTTACCCTCTTTTTGTCTCGGTGGACAGATTTGGAAAAATCCCGGCATCCACCCAATATATGATTTTTGATAAAATACTTCCACTTTGTCTAAAATCATGAAAAAAATACTGGAAGTCTTATTTACATATATTAACATATTTCCAAAGTCTTAGCCTCGAACTCAATGTTTAAGATAGGTTTTTAATTCCCAACCCAAAACAGCCCGCTTTTTACTGAATGGAGATTAAAGGATATATGTTAAGTTTCAAGGTGTTCTTCATATGTACAAGTTATAAGTTCTTATATTAACTTAATATAACATCATAATACATATAAATAAGTGTTATTAGAGTTAAGTTAGAAAGATTAGATTAGTTTTTCAAACAAGTTTAAAATCAACTAAACTATGTTCTAGTTTATAAACTCTTATATAGATAACTATAAACATATGAATTGAACAAGAGTTGAAGTAGAGTTTTTACCTCAAGTTTAGAATGTAAAGTTGCTGGAAAGAAGTAGTGGAACAAAATTTGAGAGAGTTCTTGCAAGTGTGTGTGAAAATTGAAAGTAAAATTTAAAAAATGAATGTGTAAAAATGAGTTAGAAATGGTTCTTATTTATAGGCTTGAAAATTTGGCTTTTAGTGAAAATATATAAGATAAGTTAAAATGTATTAAGTCATGGATGACATATTAAATTGATTAGGTCATGGATGACATATTACACAAATAATTGCAGATTTCTATTGATATATACCAATAGTAAATACTTCTAGAAGCTGTGTATAATATGGGTAAAAATACCGTATGAATGCGAGTAGAATTCTTGAGAAAATTGAACAGAAATACAAGTATAGCTATCCTTTATATGTATTGGTATATTATAAAGTGTATTCAATACTTGTAAGGATGTATTTACACTCGTAATACATTATATGTAAATACATTTTAACATAAGTTAATTACGTCGTTTAAATAGTAACATATATATTGTTCAAAAACTCTTTAAATTAGTAGTATGAAAATATATATACAATACTTTGTTAATATACTTAATGAGATATTTAATTATCATATTTTCAAGTTAAATATACATAAATCCATATATATACACAATAATTAAACAATTAAATCAAGTTATGACGTTCGTGAATCGTCGGAATAAATGGGTGACCAAAAGCTTGTGTAAAACTGTTTCCGAAGGTTCAAGATTTATTAAAATTCATTGCTTATCAAGTCGGAATTATATAAAGATTAAGTTTAAATTTGGTCGAAAATTTCCGGGTCGTCACAGTACCTACCCGTTAAAGAAATTTCGTCCCGAAATTTGATCGAGGTCGTCATGGTTAACAATAAGAATGTTATTATGACGAATATAAGTTGATTCATAGGGTTTTATCATGATTGAGAAATATAGATAAAATAATTCGATTACTCGAAACGTATGAGTGAAGCTATCGTAAAAGAGTGAAATGAGAAAGTAGGGATTCGTCTTACCTTTTGACGTCATCACGGTTGATCTCCGGATTAAAGAAAATCTTTGTAATCTATATAAGATTTGATTCTTCGGCGATTAAGGAAATTGTGATCCTCTTCGATTTAATGCAATAATCTGTCTCGATTTCTCTGTCGGATAATTCACTATAAATCTACCTCTTTCGTTTCCTTACAACTCACACCTTCTATTCTTTCTCCCTCAACTCATATTTTAAAGCATTCATCAATATGCTTCATCCACCGGAAGAATCTTTTTTACTTTTACTATACCCTTGGGTTTATAGTGTTTTTAGTTCTCCCGTGTCTTTATATTGCTATATGCTTTGATATATATGGTTTGTAATTTCTGGGTTGTTGTTGGGTTTTATATCTTCCCTTATATTTCAAAGTCCTTGCTTCTGTCTTCTATAATCATTGTCATCCCCGGTTAATGCTCTCTTTTATTTGCTGCAATTTATACCCCAATTTCTGTTTCGAAGTTTTTTCCTTTCGTTTCTTCTTCTTGCGATTAAGCACCGCTTGTAATGGTCCAGAATTCGCAGATATAAATTTTGGAATGAACATTGTTAATGTTCTAAGAAGGAAATCGTAATGGCACGATCTTGACTTGTCAAATTACTAGAATACCTTGGAAAAGGCCGAATCATCAAGAAATATTTTCTTGATATTTTAGAGGTTAAAGAGAATACAAGATTCGTGTAACATAGCACATGATGATGTTATGATCTATGAATCATCACATTCCATTTAGAAACTCAGCATGACTTATTGTAATATAATCACGTTGATCAAGTGTCATTATATTATACTAATTCATGCTTCAATTCCCAACACTACTTCAAAAATATTCCTATTTTAAATTCAAAAGTTTCAGAATTTAGAAACTAAAATAGTCTCTTTTATGATGCAATACAGACAGCGCGAAGAGGTAAATGATTTCAGATAAGAATAATTATGGAAATATCTTCAGAAATATGGAGGATATTTATAATGAAAGATACGATGATATCTTAGAATTTCTAATATCAGAGGTTTAGAGTCAGGAGCAAGGTATTCGATAATGACTTCAGCAGACACGAAATTATTTGAATTCTTTGAAGGTAGATTTCATCCTTGTGATTTATCCACAGCCTCCTTCATGGTTTGCTCAATTCGTATTTTTCAGTACCAAATCTTCTCTTTTTCTGAGCTTTGCCAACACACTACTCTTTATCATCAAACTTTTTACTGTTAAGGTCGTTTATAGTTTTTGCTGCTTCATCAGCATTTTGAGAACTAGTTCGCAGTTTAGGGTGTTTTTCAGAAACTTCACATTCAAAGTATGTAAGTCCAGAAGATAGACACATATAATTGTTGGCGTAGACATGCTGTGAGATTTCAAAATACTGATTGCTAATTCCTAATGATTCGTATGGCAATTCTCGTTACAAGATACAGATGAGTATATAATGGGGTTTTGATAAATATAAAGATTTTTTGGAAAGTCAAAGATCAATGAAGTTGTTAATAAGTTTACTACTAATGTGGCGAGATATGAAAGGTTCCCTGGTAATAATTATGAAGGGGTAATCGTTATAATAAGGCTTATTTGAATGAACAATTGAAGTTGGTTTGCTGGAGCTGTGACAAAATTTGTTACTTTGAAAAGGGATCGTAAAGTTATTTTTGGTAATAAATGCCAAAGGATCTGATACAGATATGTGTTAAACTTTCACTTAGGATCCAAGTGTCCTCCAGGTTTATATATTCTTCGTATGTATCATGTGATTGGTTCATCCTCTCGATTGTTCCTTAATTGAAGTGTTTTCAAGAATCATGAAGGGTTTGAACACAGATTGTATTCGTCAGTATACATATGGTGTTCTAGAATTTTGAATGACATGAATATTTTTCTGGGTTTTAAGAATAGAAGTTATGTTCTATTGGAATCAAAGTATAACTTTGAAAGATGTAGGGGTTTTAGAGTGATGTCTTCTGTTAAATCTTAACTTGGATTTTGATTTGTCAAAATCAGAATATGTAATCGAATTTGTAAGAAAATGGTTGTCCTGATTTTTATGAAAGGATGTATATCGTTGTGAAAGTAGTGAGTATAGTTGATGATTTGTTGAATCAGAATCGAAGAATGTAACATATTAATTGTGAATTTATATATCTCTCGAGTATTACCTACCCGTTAAAAGTTTCACAAGTAATATTTTGTACAAGAGAACTTTTATTACAGTCTTTATGAAAATATATATGTATATTTTTTGTAGATGTAACATAGATTTAATGAGTTAATATAATATTAAACTCATTTTATTTTCGGATGGAACTAGGAATGAATAATCTCTAAAACATTAGAGATTACATAATCTTCGCGAAGTATTTCTCTAATGTAGTCAATACTTCATTATTTATTCTTATTGACATTTTTTTTTGGTGAATGATGTTGATGTTTGTGGAGTTCTTGTGAATTTCGTAAAGTACGAATGATGTTTTTCAGAAAGTTTCGAGTACATCAAAAATGAAAGTGTAACATCAAACATGTATTTAAACAGTACACTTGGTTTATTGTGACATGGAATCTATTAACTTAAAGCAGAGATTATAGTTAACGATTGTCAAATCATTAACGAAGGATGTACATCATAGCATATTAGTAACATGAATTAACCGAGTAGTACCTACCAGTTAAGATTCACACGTAATAGCTTAGTACGAAAAGATTTATTATGGTTTCAAAATTTATATATATAAGATATATACATATAAATTCTTCAGAGGGAATGAGTTAATACTTCATAACTCATTGATATGATATACTTGTTGTTGATTCGTGATGATGTCCGCGGTGATTATGGAACTGGCGGAGATTGTGATCTTATAGGTGCTGCTGGTGTTGACGATGTTGACGGTACTAACATGTTGGTGATGTTGACGGTACTGTTGATGCTGCTTGTATAACAAGTCTAGCTTGTACATCGCGCACTATTCCTGTCAGGGTTTCTACTCTACCGTTTTCGTTCACTCATCTGATTTGCGCTCAGAATTAGAATAAATAATCTCTAAGACTTTGAAGATTACATAATTATCGCAAAGTATTTCTTCAATGAAGTTATGAATCAATACTTCATCGTTTGTTGTTGTTGGTATTCCTTGGTATCTACAGGGCGTATAACGTTGATGCTCGTGGGACAGATTATGAAGTTGAGGTTTGCGATGCGGTTGTTGTTGGTGGTGGTAATGGTACTGTTGGTGTTGATGATGGTGGTATTGTCGATGCCGGTGATGCTGCTGGTGCTTGTAACCTTTACACCATATTCTCTAAATCCACTACCCGAGTGCGAAGCTCGTTGACTTCTTCTATTACAATGGGATGACTGTCGGTTCGGACGAGCGGATGAATAAGATCTAAAATGTGAGATAGTATACAATCATGACGAGATACTCTGGAAATGAGAGAGAAAATGGTGTTTCGGACAGGTTCGCCGGTAAGTGCTTCAGGTTCTTCGCCAAGAGGGAAATGTGGTGGATGGAAGGGATCACCTTCTTCTTGTCTCCAATGATTAAGTAGACTACGAACCCATCTCCAATTTATCCAGAATAGATGATGGCTAATTGGTTGATCCATTCCGGTCACACTGCTTTCGGAGCTCGAGTGAAACTCCATATCGGAATCCGAGGGACTTGAACTAGTGACGAGTTCCATATCGTACGATTGAATAAAGGATTTTTTGATATGAAATGATTTTCCGGCTATCGGGTGGTATTCTAACTACATAGAATATATATATATATATATATATATATATATATATATATATATATATATATATATATATATATATATATATATATATATATATAGATCAAAAGATTTCATAGATTACGGAGGAATTTACGAAATATGTCAGACAAAGTTTACAGCAATAGATACGATAAGATATGATTTAGCAGATATGCTAAGATATGAATTTTGTCTATACACTATTCATACAATCAATGCAGCAAGACGTGTCTAGATTAAGAATGATAAGAAGGTAATTTTCTAAGGATGATAAGTAGGTAATTTTCGACACAAATGATAAGCAAAACTTTTGACATGCAGACACGATCGAAGTCCAGACTCACTAATGCATCCTAGCGACTTATTAGTTAGACACACTAATGCAGACCTGGTTCGCTAAGACCACCGCTCTGATACCAACTTTAACAACCCGTCCATATTACTATAAACGCAGTACGTTACCCATTGGTCCCATAGCGAGGTATTTGACCTCTATATGATACGTTTTAGAAAATATTGCATTCGTTTCATAAAAAGCACACCATTATTATACATAATGCATGTTTTAAACAAGTGGGCGATTATTTAAGAAATAATCCCCAAAATACATCGGTTTCCAAATACTACACACGTGACGTTACAGTCGAATATAATACATGACAAAGGTTTTATTGAATGCAACACTTTATTTAAATAAAAGTATGAGACTCCATGCACAGCTTGCTCAGATAATGCAACAGCGTAAGACTTTCTTAAGGACCTGAGAATAAACATGCGTAAACAGTTAACACAAAGGTTGGTGAGATATATAGGTTTAGCATTGATATAAATATAGACCACAAGATTTCATAGTTATAATTATATGTACACTCGCAAGTGTATAAAAGTATTCTATAAGTTGTTGAGCGCTTCGGTAACCATACTTAACCATTAATGTGGCATATTCCCTTTATTATGAAATCTCCCTACACTGTACCAAGTGTAGTAAAAACGAAGTACTATGCAACCGTTTACGATACTAGAGCGACTAGCCCAATTGGGGTTGTCAAACCCGATAGATCTATCAATAGAATTCGCGCTTACATGTTCTCACAACATGTAAATATTAGTTACCAAGCTATTAGGGAAGATATGCAATGTGGTAAAACTCAACGTAGAATATATTTTAAGTACTTGTGTCCATGGCGTAAAACATAAAATGCATGTATTCTCATCCCAAAGTATTTTAGAGTTTAAAAATGGTACTATATACTCACGGTAGTAAAAGTATATTAATAATAAGTTTTTAACTTATTAAAAATATAGCCGTCGTCCTTGGATTCACGAACCTATAATAATAATAACGATTCAGATAATAATACAAGTGAACAAAATTAATATAGCAAGTTCATATCATATATTCAATCACATGTGATTGTTTAAGTTTATATTTTCAATCACATGTGATTATTTATATTTTCAATCACATGTGATTATTTAAGTTTATATTTTCAATCACATGTGATTATTTATATTTTCAATCACATGTGATTATTTAAGTTGTCAAGTTTAGTAGTCCAAAATAGTCTGAAAAGTCCAACAGTCCAACAGTCCAATAATCGGTATATATATATATATATATATATATATATATATATATATATATATATATATATATATATATAATCTTAGAATTACCCCACGGCGTATTGTGTACGTATTGTCTTGCATCAATCCAGAGACGTATTGTATACGTATTGTCTTAGAATTAACTAAGGCGTATTGTGTACGTATTGTCTTAGGATTTATCAAAACGTATTGTGCACGTATTGTCATGGAACATACCAAGATTATTATATATATACAATCTCGAAATTAATCAAGATTGTAATATTTTGTTATACTAATGATAACATGTTCAAATATATATAGGATATAGGAAAAGTTAACAAGAATATGGTTAATATAGTTTTTATAATATAAATTTTGTCCATACAACGTTAATTTTAGCAGGTTTTGTTTTGCTCGCCAAATATTCATTACAACTCCGTTTAAAGTGAATCAAATTGATATGGATTCCTTAAGAAGTCAATTTTACAAAACCAATTCGAAAAGTTTATCCTAAGTAGTAATTTTTAGAGCTTTACCCTCTTTTTGTGTCGGTGGACAGATTTGGAAAAATCCCGGCATCCCCCCAATATATGATTTTTGATAAAATACTTCCACTTTGTCTAAAATCATGAAAAAAATACTGGAAGTCTTATTTACATATATTAACATATTTCCAAAGTCTTAGCCTTGAACCCAATGTATAAGATAGGTTTTTAATTCCCAACCCAAAACAGCCCGCTTTTTACTGAATGGAGATTAAAGGATATATGTTAAGTTTCAAGGTGTTCTTCATATGTACAAGTTATAAGTTCTTATATTAACTTAATATAACATCATAATACATATAAATAAGTGTTATTAGAGTTAAGTTAGAAAGATTAGATTAGTTTTTCAAACAAGTTTAGAATCAACTAAACTATGTTCTAGTTTATAAACTCTTATATAGATAGCTATAAACATATTAATTGAACAAGAGTTGAAGTAGAGTTTTTACCTCAAGTTTAGAATGTAAAGTTGCTGGAAAGAAGTAGTGGAACAAAATTTGAGAGAGTTCTTGCAAGTGTGTGTGAAAATTGGAAGTAAAATTTGGAAAATGAATGTGTAAAAATGAGTTAGAAATGGTGCTTATTTATAGACTTGAAAATTTAGCTTTTAGTGAAAATATCTAAGATAAGTTAAAATGTATTAAGTCATGGATGACATATTATATTGATTAAGTCATGGATGACATATTACACAAATAATTGCAGATTTCTATTAGTATATACCAATAGTAAATACTTCTAGAAGCTGTGTATAATACGGGTAAAAATACCGTATGAATGCGAGTAGAATTCTTGAGAAAATTGAACGGAGATACGAGTATAGCTATCCTTTATATGTATTGGTATATTATAAAGTGTATTCAATACTTGTAAGGATGTATTTACACTCGTAATACATTATATGTAAATACATTTTAACATAAGTTAATTACGTCGTTTAAATAGTAACATATATATTGTTCAAAAACTCTTTAAATTAGTAGTATAAAAATATATATACAATACTTTGTTAATATACTTAATGAGATATTTAATTATCATATTTTTAAGTTAAATATATATAAATCCATATATATACACAACAATTAAACAATTAAACAATTAAATCAAGTTATGACGTTCGTGAATCGTCAGAATAAAATGGTGACCAAAAGCTTGTGTAAAACTCTTTCCGGAGGTTCAAGATTTATTAAAATTCATTGCTTATCAAGTCAGAATTATATAAAGATTAAGTTTAAATTTGGTCGGAAATTTTCGGGTCGTGACAGATATATATACAGTTAAATGTTGTTACAACGATAATCGTTGCATATATGTCTCGTTTCGAAATCATTAAGTTAGTAGTCTTGTTTTTACATATGTAGTTCATTGTTAATACACTTAATGACATGTTTACTTATCATTTGTCATGATTAAATATAGTGTATCAATATCTTAATATGATTCATATGTATTTAGTAAGACGTTGTTATAACGATAATCGTTATATATATCGTTTCGAGTTTCTTAATTCAATAAACTCAATTTTATGTATATAACTCATTGTTAAAATACCTAATGAGATACTTACTTATCATAATATCATGTTAACTATATATATAATCATATATATGTCATCATATAGTTTTTACAAGTTTTAACGTTCGTGAATCACCGGTCAACTTGGGTGGTCAATTGTCTATATGAAACCTATTTCAATTAATCAAGTCTTAACAAGTTTGATTGCTTAACATGTTGGAAACACTTAATCATGTAAATAACAATTTCATTTAATATATATAAACATGGAAAAGTTCGGGTCACTATAGTTATTACTACGACAATATTGTTTTGTTCCAACCATCACCAACACAAACCAACTAAAAACCACTATCACCCTCACCATAATAATCACTACATCAATTTTTATTTTTTTTCTGTTTCATGGGATTCGAACAAACATTTAAACCTCACCAAAAAGTCATCAGGTTACAAACCGTCGCTACTATTGGATCGTGTTTAGCACCCATGATCACCCTCTTTAACCAACCACTTGAACCATAATCCTAATCACTGCTGCAGCTGCTCCCTTTTGTGTTGCTATCCGAAACAGTCCTCACAACCAACACCAACTTCTACTGCAAACTGTCTGTTTCTATTTCTGATTCGTTAGGTTAGTTTTATGTGTGTGTGTGTGTGTATATATATATATATATATATATTTCCCTCTCTTATATACCTGCTAATGAATGAAAATGAAACTTTTATATAATTCAAATATGATATTACTTACTCTGTCGGCCAATACCTAAAGTGGTACTAATACAATAATGATTTTTAAATAAATTATATCGTTACTGTTATATCTGTATGTGTAAACAATTAAATACAAATATAATTAATCAATTAAATACAAAAAGTAATAAAAAATTAGGAGTTTATAACTATTGCTAATAAGATGATTATGAAGATGAGGGACGGTATATGATGGTGAACAATATTAATGACGATGATTCATTATGCTAAGATGACAACAAGAGGACGATGAAACAGTGAGATGTGATGATAACGATGATGAATAGTGATGATTAGGATGTGGTTATAATGATAAAAGTTGATGATCATAGGTAGGGTTAGATGTTGGAGAACTGTAACGATGATGATGATATGAGTGTTGTATGATGATAAGGAAGCGAAATTTCCTGGTTTACTTCCTACGTTTTTTTTTTTGGACCGATCACAATAAATCCCATTTTTACTAACGTGGGCCAATTTATAATAGTAGGCTGATATATATTTTCTGTTGGGCCATGATCCAGCTTAGGAATTCCTGTTAGGCCAAATTAAATGATGAAGTAGAAGGAGAATGGGATAACAGATTACTGGATAAGTAACATTAGGCGTGGGTATAAAACAGAAAAGCATACGATAGTGCAGTGGTTAGGAGTATGGTTGTTAAGCTAGAGGTCGCGGGTTCGAGCCCGGGCATGGGCGTTTATTTTTTTTAGGCTTGATACTATAAGGTAGCCTTTATTATTATTATTATTATTATTATTATTATTATTATTATTATTATTATTATTATTATTATTATTATTATTATTATTATTATTATTATTATTATTATTATTATTATTATCATTATTAGTATTATTAGTATTATTAGTATTAATGATATTGTTATTATAAATTATTGTTATTATAATTATTATTAGTATTACAAGTATTATAAATGTTATTATTATAATTATTACTATTAAAATATGTATTAGTTATCATTTAATAGTAGTATTATGATATTATGATTATAGTCACATTTATGAATGATATTCTTATTATTAATAAGTATTACTCTTATTATTATGATTAGGATTACGAAGCTTTAGTTATTAGTTTACAAATTAAACATGAAGATTTTGATTAAGATTAACATAAGTATTATTATTAATATTATCATTATAATGAAATTGCTATAATGATTATTATTATTAAGTATTATGTATTACTATAAAAATTATTATTTTCATTATCATTATTAATAAACTTTTCATTTTATTAAAAATTACTGTTATTATCATAAGATTTATTACTAAAACTAACATTTATAGTATTATTAATAGAATCATTAATATTATTATCATTATTATTAATACTAGTATTATCATTATTATTATTTTAATCACCGGTAATATTATTTTGGTATTATTATAATTAGTATTTTAACAAACAAATGAAATTTATATATAAAATATTTAATACAGATAACATAACAAAATATATATTTGCATGAATATATATTAATAACGAAATATATAAGTTACTAATGTAAAAATTATATCATTAATAATAATATATATATAATTGTTCAATTACAAGGTTATGTATTAATAAAGATACAAATGATATAGGTTCGTGAATCCGAGGTCAACCCTGCATTGTTCAGTGCCGTCACATGTATTTTTACTACAAAAAATACATTATTGTGAGTTTCATTACTCCCTTTTAAATGCTTTTGCAATATATATTTTTGGGACTGAGAATACATGCGCTTTTATAAATATTTAACGAAATAGACACAAGTAATCGAAACTACATTATATGGTTGAATGATCGAAGCCGAATATGCCCATTTTGCTTGGTAACCTAAGAATTAGTAAACCAGTCTACTAATTGACGCGAATCCTAAAGATAGATCTATTGGGCCTAACAAACCCCATCCGTTGTAGCAGATGCTTTAGTACTTCGATGTTGTTTTATCATGTCCGATGGATGTCCCAGAATGATAGGGGATATTCTTATATGCATCTTGTTAATGTCGGTTACCAGGTGTTCAATCCATATGAATGATTTTTGTCTCTATGCATGGGACGTATATTTATGAGAAATGAAAATGAAAATCTTGTGGTCTATTAAAATGATGGAAATGATTATTTATGTTAAACTAATGAACTCACCAACCTTTTGGTTGACACTTTAAAGCATGTTTATTATCAGGTATGAAAGAAATCTTCTGCTGTGCATTTGTTCATTTTAGAGATATTACTTGGAGTCATTCATGACATATTTCAAAAGACGTTACATTCGAGTCGTTGAGTTAATCAAGAATATTATTAAGTAATTTATAGTTGAATATATTATGAAATGGTATGCATGCCGTCAACTTTCGATGTGATGAAAGTTTGTCTTTTAAAAACGAATGCAATGTTTGTAAAATGTATCATATAGAGGTCAGAACCTCGCGATGTAATCAACTATTGTGAATCGTTTATAATGTATATGAACGGGTCCTTTCAAGTAAAATGGATATATAATTTAATTTAATATGGTAAAGGTATATCTTTTCTTTTTAAATTATTAAATTTACTTGACAAGAATAAATGAGAAGTTGACACTTGATGAGGTGTTGAGACGTAGGATTTATAGCATGTGCTTTGTAATATATATATATATATATATATATATATATATATATATATATATATATATATATATATATATATATATATATATTGAAAATTCAGAGAATACCAAATGTATGAGAGAACTCACAGAACTCAGATTGAGCCAATCTGAGTACAGATTGAACCAATCTGTGTGTAGATTGAGTCAATTATTTTGATACATCATGTTAACTAATCAAATTTCATTTTCATTTACTATAATAATTAGTTAAAAATGAAAGTATATAAAATTATTTAATACATCTAATTAATTCTTATAAATGAAATTATAGAATATATAACAACGCTCTTCGACGTCAAATGTACCCATCACTCTGAAGTTGGGGCCTCGTGTTTAGAATCTTGAACAATAATGGAGCAAGATTTTACCATTGACTCTTGGGTTTGCCTTCGGACGTGCATCTGCTTGCCCATGTGGATACGTGGATCCTTTTATGTTCGGTACTATCTCGTGCTCCTGGAGTAAGCCTTCGGGACGGACTCTTGCCTATCATTCATGTGGTATTTGGTAAAGGTGATTTACAAGCATCCGACTCTTACATGGTGAGTTTGGTGGGTTGACAAAGACAACACAGAGTTTGTGTATTCTTGCCGGTCTGATAGAAATAGGGCTGTGAATTGATAATCTCGGATTGATTTTTGAATCGTGAAATACTTTTCTAATTAAGTATTTCGACCCTACTTGCCTTGGGTCACACGAAATCTTAATTGTGATAAGATAAGAACACAATTTGATTATAGGCAAGAAGATGTCAAATTATAGTATTAGTGAGGATGTGATTTTTTATATATGTTAATATGAAAGCAAATTTCCTTATATATAAGAGATAAAGGGTGCGACGAAAGAATATAATTCTTCAATTAAAATATGCAACTTTTCAATGAAAAGATGCAACTCTTCATTCACATTTTTTACAAAATAACATCACTTTTCATGAAATAATGTTGCAATTTATGGTTACCTTTCGAATTAACCCGAACGAGAGTGCACTCCGCACTCTTCAAACTCGTAACCGAGTATAATTTGATAAACATTTGCTTTTAACTAACTCCTAATTAACTAAAAATTGTTGATAACGTTAAAACCACCAAGTTCTACACGTTTTGAACAATTATAGAATATATGCATGTCTGTGTAGGGTGAAATTGTTGACTGCATGGAGAGTAAAACAAAGTAGCGTGTAGAGGGTTTTATGTTTGTTCATTGCAATTTGATCAACCCGCGTATCGTGAATAGTTGCAACTAATAAAAATATTACGCTGTAATAAATAATTTTGGATTTATATAGTTTATTCATATAATATATTTAACCATATGTGCCATTACTCGAGTCATATACAATCAACATGTTTCTTTCACTCCATTAGTTTCCATTATATCCACAACGCAAAATATTCCATTTCTCCTGCACATTATCTACTCCGTATTTCTTTTCTATTTTTATATAAAAAATTTAACAATTGACAAAAATATTGCTCTGCGTAACTTTGGGTACTGCCAACCCAGGTTCAATTCTCACTCCAAGCAGAGAATTTCCAACTTTTGATAGTACTGACAACATCAATGCGATTTGGGAAGGTCTCTGGGGGATTTTCTCAACCTTCGATGGTACTGCCAACATCGTTGCGAATTGAGTTTCCTCCTAACGTGTGTTTAAGTGACAAATGAGAGTATTCGATGTCGATATCGCTGTTAAAAAAAATACAAACACTCTAAAACACGTTGTGTATATGACTACAAATGATCGTGTTCAAATCGCTTTCATTTCCATATACACACGTGGTTTAACACCCAAATTGTGAGTGCCATGTAAGGACAAAAACGAGCTCGAAGTAAATGATAAATATTCAACTAGGCTGGAGCTCAATATGAAGATCTTCAATATTCACACTCACAGGCTACAGAAATATTCCAGCTCAGCTCAATATACTTAAAATTGAACAATCTCAAAAGTAAATTCAGTAATTAAGTTGACGAGAAACAGTCAATTCTTTAGTAGCTCCGGTAATTAGTAAATTACCCCTTTTTTTTTTTTTTTTTTTTTTTTAAGGCAAGACCTCAAAATGTAGTCCATTGAATCTACCACTAAGTTGTAGATTACTTTTTTTTTCTATTTTTTTTTTTGGCGAACAACAAAACTTAAATAACAACAAAGGACAATATATCAATCGATGAAAAAGCATACAAACGAAGCAGATGGAACTCGTTCCCAAACAAAACAAACCGGATGGACCTTAAGAATCGAGAGCATCTACCAAGCCAAACTAAACAAACAAAACAACAAACACGCATACCCGATCGACCTAAAGAAGCTCCTAAAACCCCTACCAGACCGATAAAATAAAACAACCCGATACAAAAATAAAACGAACAAAGGATACATCAAAACAAAAAAGCTAAACAAGTCAAATTTTGTCGACGTAGAAGTTCTTCACTTCAACCTGATACGTACATCTTCTTAAACCTTTTTCGACTTAGCTTTGGGATTCGAGTTAATCAATATACCATCAACTTAAAAGATAAAGGTAACATATTTTGCAATCTTAATTTCCTTGTATAGACGGTGCAACATTCGAAACACGTTAACAAAGTTACAAAGGAGTTGAATCTATCTACAATCTATCTATCACAGTGTAAAAAGAAAAAAGAGAAAAATGTGTACGCACACGTAAGGATATCGAATTGCAAAAAAAGTATATGATCATTCATCCAACAACTATATACAACCAAACCCACAAATATACAAATACGCTTTTTCATACTTACATCCGTTTGTCTTTTTCTATCAGATTGGATGACAGCTACCAGTTTCTGAAACCACGAGTACTGATAAAACTACTGAACATTATACATCTGGTCTGACATTAACCAAGATATTTATCAACTCAGCCACATCAAAACAAAATCTATGTAAAACACACACAATAAACTATTCATGATGGATTTTTAGCTTCAGTTTTTTTGTTTTTTTTAGTCTACGCGCGGATCTGACCCTTTCAGTTCAAAATGGGTCAGACTAACACAAACCCAGCTAATGCGATATAATTTTTGTTGGTATAAAACGATAATTCCACAAGTTTAACAAATTGCTAATGCTAAATGATTCAAGTACGAATCAGTTTACATGGTTAACCAGTTGACCTTCGTTTAGTTTTTTACAGCCAGTTAAATATGGGAACATTCAAAAGGATTTAAGAATAACCTTCAGAATTTACAAGTTACAACACCATTCACGTTCACATATGAGCCTTAAGAATCGAGAGCATCTACCAAGCCAAACAAAACAAACAAAACAACAAACACGCATACCCGACCGACCTAAAGAAGCTCCCAAAACCCCTACCAAACCGATAAAATAAAACAACCCGACACAAAAATAAAACGAACAAAGGATACATCAAAACAAAAAAGCTAAACAAGTCAAATTTTGTCGACGTAGAAATTCTTCACTTCAACCTGATACGTACATCTTCTTAAACCTTTTTCGACTTAGCTTTGGGATTCGAGTTAATCAATATACCATCAACTTAAAAGATAAAGGTAACATATTTTGCAATCTTAATTTCCTTGTATAGACGGTGCAACATTCGAAACACGTTAACAAAGTTACAAAGGAGTTGAATCTATCTACAATCTATCTATCACAGTGTAAAAAGAAAAAAGAGAAAAATGTGTACGCACACGTAAGGATATCGAATTGCAAAAAAAGTATATGATCATTCATCCAACAACTATATACAACCAAACCCACAAATATACAAATACGCTTTTTCATACTTACATCCGTTTGTCTTTTTCTATCAGATTGGATGACAGCTACCAGTTTCTGAAACCACGAGTACTGATAAAACTACTGAACATTATACATCTGGTCTGACATTAACCAAGATATTTATCAACTCAGCCACATCAAAACAAAATCTATGTAAAACACACACAATAAACTATTCATGATGGATTTTTAGCTTCAGTTTTTTTTTTTTTAGTCTACGCGCGGATCTGACCCTTTCAGTTCAAAATGGGTCAGACTAACACAAACCCAGCTAATGCGATATAATTTTTGTTGGTATAAAACGATAATTCCACAAGTTTAACAAATTGCTAATGCTAAATGATTCAAGTACGAATCAGTTTACATGGTTAACCAGTTGACCTTCGTTTAGTTTTTTACAGCCAGTTAAATATGGGAACATTCAAAAGGATTTAAGAATAACCTTCAGAATTTACAAGTTACAACACCATTCACGTTCACATATGAGCCTTAAGAATCGAGAGCATCTACCAAGCCAAACTAAACAAACAAAACAACAAACACGCATACCCGATCGACCTAAAGAAGCTCCCAAAACCCCTACCAAACCGATAAAATAAAACAACCCGATACAAAAATAAAACGAACAAAGGATACATCAAAACAAAAAAGCTAAACAAGTCAAATTTTGTCGACGTAGAAGTTCTTCACTTCAACCTGATACGTACATCTTCTTAAACCTTTTTCGACTTAGCTTTGGGATTCGAGTTAATCAATATACCATCAACTTAAAAGATAAAGGTAACATATTTTGCAATCTTAATTTCCTTGTATAGACGGTGCAACATTCGAAACACGTTAACAAAGTTACAAAGGAGTTGAATCTATCTACAATCTATCTATCACAGTGTAAAAAGAAAAAAGAGAAAAATGTGTACGCACACGTAAGGATATCGAATTGCAAAAAAAGTACATGATCATTCATCCAACAACTATATACAACCAAACCCACAAATATACAAATACGCTTTTTCATACTTACATCCGTTTGTCTTTTTCTATCAGATTGGATGACAGCTACCAGTTTCTGAAACCACGAGTACTGATAAAACTACTGAACATTATATATCTGGTCTGACATTAACCAAGATATTTATCAACTCAGCCACATCAAAACAAAATCTATGTAAAACACACACAATAAACTATTCATGATGGATTTTTAGCTTCGGGTTTTTTTTTTTTAGTCTACGCGCGGATCTGACCCTTTCAGTTCAAAATGGGTCAGACTAACACAAACCCAGCTAATGCTATATAATTTTTGTTGGTATAAAACGATAATTCCACAAGTTTAACAAATTGCTAATGCTAAATGATTTAAGTACGAATCAGTTTACATGGTTAACCAGTTGACCTTCGTTTACAGCCAGTTAAATATGGGACATTAAAAAAGTAGATTACTAGAGAGAAAAGAAGCAGGTGACGAGTAAAAAAAAAAAAAAAAAGAGAGAAAAAGTGAGTTTTGATATCATCAAATTAAAGCTAGAAATCAGTGACTTTGTGCAATTAGTGAGTGACTAAGCCCTTGGGTGTAAAGATTACTAGTTTAATTGTCTTCCTTCATCTCAAATTGTGGTAAGAACCCTAGTTTTGGTTTGTTGAGTTTTCTTATTGACTATGTTTAATTGTGCTAGTGGGTAATGTAATTAGTTCATACATGATGTACAAACATCATGGATGAACTAGGATTTGGGATTTGATAAACTAGGGTTTGGAAATTTATGAGCTAAACTTCATGATTTTGAAATAAATTCATGATGTTTAGTGTTTTAGAATAAAAGTGCTAATTTTGTTTATTAAGAAATTAGTCAAAAATCTGAAAGTTGACTTTTAAGTGGTAAAATTAGGGTTTGGGTCAAAATTGGTGAATTAGCATATGGATTACATGTGCTAATGGTGTTAAGTGTTGTTTTAAAGCATACTCACTATCTAATTAGTGATTATGAGTCAAACCCTAGGTTGGTCAAATGTGACCGCAAGTGTATTTTGGTCAATTTAAACTTATATGAAATGGTGAATAAAAGAATGTGTGTTAGCTATACTTGTATGTTTAGCTTATTTGTATCTTAATGTAATAGGTGACTTACTTTGAAGGCTTGTGGAGTCAAGGAAATTGTTGCTAGAGATTTAACGTGAGTTTAATAAATCTATGTATGTGTGCATAATTGTGTACATGTGTGAAGTGACTAACTAAGTTGAGTTAGTTCACTTAGTGCTTGACTAACCAAGTAGGGTTGGTCATTTGGTGAATCATGGCTTAGCTTATAATAGTGAGTTGTGATATCTTAAGACGAAACTAAGTAGAGTGAAATCTTAAGAAGTGATGTGATTGGTTCAACCAAGTAGGGTTGACCGAGTGCATTGTGATGAAACCAAGTAGGGCGGAATCACAATGTGATGTTAAGTGTTGTGATGAAACCAAGTAGGGCGTAATTACAATACAATAGTGTGTTTATTTGTATTAACATGTCATATTATAGTTACATGTTATATTGGTGAATTGATTAGTGACTTGTTTGATAACATGTTAATGTGTACTATTATGAGGTAACATGTTTAATTATAGTTTATATGTTACCTTGGTGATTTGTGGGCGATATGAGGACGTGTAATTTATGCATATGTATATATGTTTTTTATTCTCACTAAGCGTTAGCTTACGTTTTTGTGGTTTAATCTTTTATAGATTCAAACGTGGGCAAAGGAAAGGGTAAGCTTGGATGATTGCTAGTTTGCAAGGCGGTTGCGGGGTGACAATGTGTATGTTTGAGTGGTTTAGTTTAGTTGGGTAGTAGTCCTAAAACCATGCTCTATTTTGGTGTCTTCTGAAGTTATTGGTGGTAATGGGTCAAATTTACCACCTTGTTATGTAATGGTTTGGTTTATACTTAAAAGTGTTATAATGATCATTATGGTTGTACATATTATGTAAATGAGTTTTAACTCTTGGAGATACTTATGTAAAAAAAACAAAAAAAAAACAAAAAAACAAAAAAACTCGTCGTTTTCTGTAATGAGTCGAATGTCGTTTCATATACACGCAAAAGTAACAAATAAGGTAGATTAATGTAACCAAACTAGACTTTCTTATGTACCTATAAACAATCAAAAGTTAGTTTAAATAAGAAAATGCTATATGAAACAAATGTGGTGTTGATACTTGGTCAGATTAGTGGAATTAAATGAAAAAAATTCAGTGTAATTGATTGATCAAAATTTTATAACAGATTGTATAATCATTAAGTTGATTAGTTAATCGTTGAAGTAGAAAGCGCCACCGTACCATGAAGAAGTCGCGCCGATCAGTTTGAAATTGATAGACTTTCAGACTGTTTAGAGGGCTTACTGTGTTTTATTGAGGTATTTTATTTATTACTCCGTATTAGATTTCTCTTGTATTAAACTAGTTTTCGAACCCTCGCTTCGCGCCGAAAATTCGGTTTTCAATGATTTAATTGCGTTTAGTTTGTAAAATTATTTCGTGCCTAACGAAGATGTCGTTGAAGCGCAACTCGAGTCGAACTAAAAGGTATAACATGTGAAAGATTTAAATGTTATTTTAAATTAACAATATATGTGCATCTCCGCGTTTCGCTATGGAATTGTCGACATTTAAAAATTTAACGCAGAATCAACGTGTATGAAAAGTAACCCAAATATTTAGCGTTTTTTAAAAATCGTCCGTTTTGCGTGTAGTTAGTCACATTGTGTTCCTAAAATTATTTCGAGTTTAACGATGGTGTCGGAAAAATTTAACGCATTGCGAGGGAGAAGATATGACCTGTTGAATATTTGGGTGGAGTTTATTTAAGATCTTTTATGAAAATAGTTATTTGACACTACCCTCTGTTTGGGGGGTCGATTTGAATTTTTGAAAAAAGTGTGGGGGGCTTTGTTGGTGAAATGAAATTTAGTTAAAATTATATAAAAAGGTGAAAAGTCGAAAACACCCCTAGTT
The DNA here is from genome assembly GCF_046630445.1 of Rutidosis leptorrhynchoides. Classification (NCBI taxonomy): domain Eukaryota; kingdom Viridiplantae; phylum Streptophyta; class Magnoliopsida; order Asterales; family Asteraceae; genus Rutidosis; species Rutidosis leptorrhynchoides. The sequence continues at coordinate 598,240,134 of NC_092336.1, read as the reverse complement.
ACTATTCATAACTTTTGTCTGTTAGATATATGTATAATTATTTAAAAAACCCTCATGTTTATTAAATATTTCATTCCACTAACGTTTATTTTGAACGTGGTTGGTCACCAAACTTTACACATCATTTCATCGTTGATCATTGGCCTGACGGACGTTTTTGTCATGACGTTAAGTAGTGTCATGTGAGAGCATTTTCGTCCATTTCAAGTTCTCCTTCACATCTACATCTTTGTCTTTATCACTAACAAAATAAAAACTTTCCCTTCATCATTTTCACTATAAGAGTGAATATTTTTATACATTTGTAAAAATACGAGAGTGTTAGTTCACCTCGATATCACTAGATTAATAATTATTCAGTTGTATAAAATTATTTTACATGGTGGTTTGACTTTAAAGTGTGATACTTATTCTCACTTTGATATAAAGGAACTTGTGTCATTATTCGGTCCAGCGAACATAGCTTGAAAGGACCCGTCCATATTTCCATATTTGACCTCTATATGATACGTTTTAGAAAAATATTGCATTCGTTTCATAAAAAGCACACCATTATTATACATAATGCATGTTTTAAACAATTGAGCGATTATTTAAGGAATAATCCCCATAATACATCAGTTTTCAAATACTACACACTTGACATAACAGTTAAATATAATACATGACAAAGGTTTTATTGAATGCAACATTTCATTTAAACAAAAGCATGAGACTCCATGCACAGCTTGTTCAGATAATGCAACAGCGGAAGACTTTCTTAAGGACCTGAGAATAAACATGCTTAAACAGTCAACACAAAGGTTGGTGAGATATATAGGTTTAGCATCGATATAAATATAGACCACAAGATTTCATAGTTATAAATATATGTACACTCGCAAGTGTATAAAAGTATTCTATAAGTTGGTGAGCGTTTTGGTAACCATACGTAACTATTAATGTAGCATATTCCCTTTATTATGAAATCTCCCTACACTGTACCAAGTGTAGTAAAAACGAAGAACTATGCAACCGTTTACGATACTAGAGCGACTAGCCCAGTTGGGGTTGTCAAACCCGATAGATCTATCAATAGAATTCGCGCTTACATGTTCTCACAACATGTAAATATTAGTTACCAAGCTATTAGGGAAGATATGCAAGGTGGTACAACTCTACGTAGAATATATTTTAAGTACTTGTGTCCATGGCGTAAAACATAAAATTCATGTATTCTCATCCCAAAATATTTTTAGAGTTTAAAAATGGAACTATATACTCACTGTCGTAAAAGTATAGTTTCAACAAGTTTTCAACTTATTAAAATATAGTCGACGTCCTTGGATTCACGAACCTATAACAATAATAATGATTCAGATAATAATACATGTGAATAAAATAAAACAAGTTCATAGAATACTTATATATTAATTTTTAACATTTTTATGTTAGTAGTCCTTTGTTAGTAGTCCAAAATAGTCCGAAATGTCAACAGTCCAATAATCGGTATATATATAATCTTAGAATTACCCCACGACGTATTGTATACGTATTGTCTTTGCATCAACCCAGAGACGTATTGTATACGTATTGTCTTAGAATATATCAAAACGTATTGTATACTTATTGTCTTAGGATTTATCAAAACGTATTGTATACTTATTGTCAAGGAATGTACCAAGATTATTATATATATATATATATATATATATATATATATATATATATATATATATATATATATATATATATATATATATATATATATATATATATATATATATATATATATATATATATATATATACAATCTCGGAATTAACTAAGATTATAATATTTTGTTATACTAATGATAACATGTCCAAATATATATATAGGATATATAAAAAGTTATCAAGAATATGATTAATATTGTTTTTACAATATAAATTTCGTCCATACAACGTTAATTTTAGCAGATTTTGTTTTGCTCTCCAAATATTCATTACAACTCCGTTTAAAGTGAATCAAATTGCTATGGATTCCTTAAGAAGTTAATTTTTCAAAAAAAATTCGAAAAGGTCAGCCCATGTATTAATATTCAGAGTTTTACCCTCTTTTTGTGCCGGTGGACAGCTTTGGAAGAATCCCGGCACCCACCCAATATATGATTTTTGATAAAATACTTCCACTTTGTCTAAAATCATGAAAAAAATACTGGAAGTATTATTTACATATATTAACATATTTCCAAAGTCTTAGCCTTGAACTCAAAGTCTAAGATAGGTTTTTAATTCCCAACCCAAAACAGTCCGCTTTTTACAGAATGGAAATTAAACGATATATGTTAAGTTTCAAGGTGTTCTTCATATGTATAAGTTATAAGTTCTTATATTAACTTAATATAACATCATAATACATATAAATAAGTGTTATTATAGTTAAGTTAGAAAGATTAGATTAGTTTTTCAAATAAGTTTAGAATCAACTAAACTATGTTCTAGTTTATAAATTCTTATATAGATAGCTATAAACATATGAATTGAACAAGAATTTAGGCAAGGTTAATACCTTGATTTTGAAGCTTGAACTTGCTATAAATATATGAAGAACAAAAAAAGGGATACTAGAACTAGAGAGAGTATGTGTGTGTAAGTAAACATGAAGTAAAAATTAGAAAATGAAATGGTAAAAATTTGATCAAATATGGTGTCTTTATATACTAGTTGTAATTTGTCATTTTGTGAAAAATATCTAGTATAAGTTAAAAACCATTAGGTCATGCATGACATATTATTCCATTATTGAAAATTTCGATTGGTATATACCAATTGTAAGTACTTCTAGAAGCTGCGTATAATACACGTATAAATACCGTATAAATACGAGTAGGATTATTGATGAAATTGAATGGGAATATGAGTATAGATATCTTTGTTGAGTATAAGTATGTTAATATATGTATTTAAGTCTTTCAAAAGTGTATTAATACATCTTAATACAATACATATATATTCATTTTAACATAAGGGTTATTACGTCGTTAAATGTTACATATATATATTGTTTCGAAACCCTTAAGTTAGTAGTCTCAATTTATATATAAAACCCATTATTAATATACTTAATGAGATACTTAACTATCATATATTCAAGTTAGATATAATCCATATATCCATATATATATATATATATACATAAGTATATGTTTAATACAAGTTATGACGTTCGTGAATCGTCGAACAAATGGTTGGTCAATTGTTTGTATGAAACTTATTTCAAAAGTTTTAAAACTTGTCAAAATTTATCGCTTATCATGTCGGAATAATGTTATCATATAAAGATTAAGTTTAAATTTTGGTCGAAAATTTCCGGGTCGTCACAGTACCTACCCGTTAAAGAAATTTCGCCCCGAAATTTGATTGGGATCGTCATGGCTGACAATAAGTATGTTTTCATGACGCATAAGAGCTGAAAGTTAGAGTTTTATCATCATTGGGTAATATAGATAAATCAATTTGATTTTGTGAAGAATACGAGTGAAGCTATCGCAAAAAAGTGAAAATGAGTAAATACATGTTCGTCTTATCCGATGACGTAGCCACGGTTGATTTTTGGAATTCAAGGAATTTTAGAAGAAAATATTCGAAATGTAAATAAGATTTGATTCTTCGAAAATTAAGGAAATTATGATCCTCTTCGAATTAATGCGACAACTCATCTTGATTTCTCTGTCGGATATTTCACTATAAATCCACCTCCTTCGTTTCCTTACAACTCACACCTTCTATTCTTTCTCCCTCAACTCATATTTTAAAGTATTCGTCAATATGCTTCATCCAGTGCTAATTCTTGATATACTCCTCACTTTCATATCTGTCGTTCTTCTTTTTCATCTTCCTGTGGAAGAATCTTTTTACTTCTACTATACTCTTGGTTTTATAGTATTTTTAGTTCTCCCGTGTCTTTATATTGCTATATGTATCGATATATACGGTTTATAGTTTATGGGTTGTTGGGTTTTATATCTTCCCTTATATTTCGATGTCCCTGCTTCTGTCTTCTATAATCATTGTCATCCCTAGTTAATGCTCTCTTTTATTTGATGCGATTTATACTCCAATTTCTGTTTCGGTGCTTTGTCCTTTCGTTTCTTCTTCTTGCGATTAAGCATCGCTTGTAATGGTCAAGAATTCGCAGATATAAATTTCGGAATGAACATTGTTAATGTTCTAAGAAAGAAATGGTAATGGCACGATTCTGATTTGTTAAATTACCAGAATACCCTGGAAAAGACCGAATCATCAAGAAATATTTTCTTGATATTTTAAGGGTTAAATAGAATACAAGAGTCGTGTAACATAGCACATGATGATGTTATGATCTGTGAATCATCACATTCCATTTAGAAACTCAGCATGACTTACTGTAATATAATTACGTTGATCAAGTGTTATTATATTATACTAACTCATGCATCAGTTCCCAACACTACTTCAAAAACATTCATATTTCAAACTCAAAGGTTTCAGAATTTAGAAACTAAAACAGTTTCCCTTCTGATGTAACCCTGATATCGCGAAGAGATAAAAGATTTCAGATAAGAATAGTTATGAAAATATCTTCAGAAATATGGAGGATATTTATAATGAAAGATATGATGATATCTTAGAATTTCTAATATTAGAGGATGATGAAGAATATTGTCCGTAAGGGTTTAGAGTCAGGAGTAAGGTATTCGTTAATGACTTCGGCAGGCACTGAATCATTTGGATCCTTTGCAGGAAGATTTAGTCTTTGTGACTTGTCCACAGCTTCCTTCATACTTTGCTCAATCAGTTTTCCAGTTCTAAACCTTCTCTTTTTATGAGCTTTACCAATACACTACTCTTTACCATCAAACTTTTGACTGTTAAAGTCATCAACAGTTTTCACTGCTTTATTAGCTTTCTCAAAATTTAAAGAACTGATTCATAGACTAGAGTGCTTTTCAGAATTTCAGATTGGAAGATCATAATTCTAAGAGATAAATGTTATATGTATACATATAACTGTTGATGTAGAAACGCTGCGAGATTCAAAATACTGATTTGTTGATTTCCCGGTACTTGATATGGCAATTATTGTTACAAGATGTAGCTGAGTACCTGATAAAGTTTCAATGAATAAGTATCGTGATTATTCTGAGAGGCTTAAGATCAATGAAGTTGTTGATAAGTTTTCTGCTAATGTGGCAAGATATGAAAGGTTCCCCGGTAACAATGACGAAGGGTAATCGTTATAGTAAGGCTTATTCGAATAAACAATTGAAGGTGATTTGCTGGAGCTGTGACAAAACTGTCTATTTTGAAAAGAGATTGAAAAGTTATTTTAGCTAGTAAATGCCAAAGGGTCTGACACGGATACGTGTTTAACTATGACTTTGGTTTCGAGGGTTTTTCAGGTACATAACTGTGGGTAACATGTGGTTGGATCATCATCTCGATTGCTCATTATTTAGAGTGTCTTCAGTAATTTCGGAGGGTATGAACACAGATTGTAATCATAATATACATATGATGTTCTAGCACAGTTTTGAATTCAAAGTATAGCTTTGAAAGATGTAGGAATCTAAGAGTGATGTCTTCTGTTAAATCTTGACTTGCATTTTGATTTGTCAAAATTAGAATATGTAATCAAATTTGGATGAAAATGATTGTTTTGATTTCTATGAAAAAATGTATATTGTTGTGAAAGTAGTGAGTATAGTTGATGATTTACTGAATCAGAATCTAAGGATATAACATATTGATTGTGAATTTTTATATATCTCTCGGGTATTACCTACCCGTTAAATTTTTTTCCACATGTAATGTTTTGTACCAGAGAATTTTATTACAATCTTTATGAAAATATATGTATATTTTCTTTAGATGTAATACAGATTTGATGAGTTAAGTTCATTTGATCTTAGGCTGGAATTAGAAATGAATAATCTCTAACATTAGAGATTACATAATTGCCACAGAATGTTTCTCCAATGAAGTTATAGATTAATACTTCATCGGTTATTGTTGTTGATACTCCTTGGTATCTATGGTGCGTGTGATGTTGATGCTCGAGGTACAGATTGTGATGTTGAGGTGTGAGATGCGGATGTTGTTGTTGGTGGTGGTGATGGTACTGTTGTTGCCGGTGCCGCTGCTAGTGTTTGTAACCTTTGTACCATATTCTCCAAAGCCATTACTCGAGCGCGAAGCTCGCCGACTTCTTCTATTACTCCGGGATGATTGGTGGTTCGGACGAGTGGGTGAATAAGATCTAGAATGTGAGATAACATGTAATCGTGACGAGACACTCTAGAAATGAGAGAGAAAATGGTGTCTCGAATAGGTTCGCCGGTAAGTGCTTCAGGTTCTTCACCAAGAGGGCAATGTGGTGGATGGAAGGGATCACCTTCTTCTTGTCTCCAATGATTAAGTAGACTACGAACACATCCCCAATTCATCCAAAATAGATGATGGCTAATTGGTTGATCCATTTCGGTCACACTGCTTTCGGAGCTCGAATGAATCTCCATATCGGAATTTGAGGGACTTGAACTAGTGGAGAGTTCCATTTCGTACAATTGAATAAAGGATTTTTTGATATGAAATGATTTCCGGCTATCGGATGGTATTCTAATTACATAGAATATCTATATATATAGAGCAAAAGATTTCATAGATTACGGAGGAATTTACGGAATATGTTAGGCAAAGTTTACAGTAACAGATACACTAAGATATGAATTAGCAGATACGCTAAGATATGAATTTCGTCTATATACTATTCATGCAATCAATGCAGTAAGATGTGTCTAGACTAAGAATGATAAGCAGGTAATTTTCTAAGGGTGATAAGCAGATGATTTCTGACTAGAAATGATAAGCAAAACTTTTTGACATGCAGTTAAGGTCGAAGTCCAAACTCACTAATGCATCTTAATAACTATCCGTTAGACACACTAATGCAAGACCTGGTTCGCTAAGACCACCGCTCTGATACCAACTGAAACGACCCGTCTATATTACTATAAACGCAGTACGTTATTCATTGGTCCCATAGCGAGGTATTTAACCTCTATATGATACGTTTTAGAAAAATATTGCATTCGTTTCATAAAAAGCACACCATTATTATACATAATGCATGTTTTAAACAATTGGGCGATTATTTAAGGAATAATCCCCACAATACATCGGTTTTCAAATATTACACACTTGACATAACAGTCAAATATAATACATGACAAAGGTTTTATTGAATGCAACATTTCATTTAAACAAAAGCATGAGACTCCATGCACAGCTTGCTCAGATAATGCAACAGCGGAAGACTTTCTTAAAGACCTGAGAATAAATATGCTTAAACAGTCAACACAAAGGTTGGTGAGATATATAGGTTTAGCATCGATAAAAATATAGACCACAAGATTTCATAGTTATAAATATATGTACACTCGTAAGTGTATAAAAGTATTCTATAAGTTGTTGAGCTCTTTGGTAACCATACTTAACTATTAATGTAGCATATCCCCTTTATTATGAAATCTCCCTACACTGTACCAAGTGTAGTAAAAACGAAGTAATATGAAACCGTTTACGATACTAGAGCGACTAGCCCGGTTGGGGTTGTCAAACCCGATAGATCTATCAATAGGATTCGCGCTTACATGTTCTTACAACATGTAAATATTAGTTACCAAGCTATTAGGGAAGATATGCAAGGTGGTACAACTCAACGTAGAATATATTTTAAGTACTTGTGTCCATGGCGTAAAACATAAAATGCATGTATTCTCATCCCAAAATATTTTTAGAGTTTAAAAATGGGACTATATACTTACTGTCGTAAAAGTATAGTTTCAAAAAGTTTTCAACTTATTAAAATATAGCCGACGTTCTTGGATTCACGAACCTATAACAATAATAACGATTCAGATAATAATACATGTGAATAAAATAAAACAAGTTCATAGAATACTTATATATTAATTTTTAACATTTTTATGTTAGTAGTCCTTTGTTAGTAGTCCAAAATAGTCCGAAATGTCAACAGTCCAATAATCGGTATATATATAATCTTAGAATTACCCCACGACGTATTGTATATGTATTGTCTTTGCATCAACCCAGAGACGTATTGTATACGTATTGTCTTAGAATTTATCAAAACGTATTGTATACTTATTGTCTAAGGATTTATCAAAACGTATTGTATACTTATTGTCATGGAATTTACCAAGATTATTATATATATATATATATATATATATATATATATATATATATATATATACAATCTCGGAATTAACTAAGATTATAATATTTTGTTATACTAATGATAACATATCCAAATATATATATAGGATATAGAAAAAGTTATCAAGGATCTGGTTAATATAGTTTTTACAATATAAATTTCGTCCATACAACGTTAATTTTAGCAGATTTTGTTTTGCTCTCCAAATATTCATTACAACTCCGTTTAAAGTGAATCAAATTGCTATGGATTCCTTAAGAAGTTAATTTTCAAAAAAAATTCGAATAGGTCAGCCCATGTATTAATATTCAGAGTTTTACCCTCTTTTTGTGCCGGTGGACAGATTTGGAAGAATCCTGGCACCCACCCAATATATAATTTTTGATAAAATACTTCCACTTTGTCTAAAATCATGAAAAAAATACTGGAAGTCTTATTTAATATATTAACATATTTTCAAAGTCTTAGCCTCGAACTCAAAGTCTAAGATAGGTTTTTAATTCCCAACCCAAAACTGTCCGCTTTTTACCGAATGGAAATTAAACGATATATGTTAAGTTTCAAGGTGTTCTTCATATGTACAAGTTATAAGTTCTTATATTAACTTAATATAACATCATAATACATATAAATAAGTGTTATTAGGGTTAAGTTATAAAGATTAGATTAGTTTTTCAAATAAGTTTAGAATCAACTAAACTATGTTCTAGTTTATAAATTCTTATATAGATAGCTATAAACATATGAATTGAACAAGAATTTAGGCAAGGTTAATACCTTGATTTTGAAGCTTGAACTTGCTAGAAATAGATGAAGAATAAAGAAAGGGATACTAGAACTAGAGAGAGTATGCGTGTGTAAGTAAACATGAAGTAAAAATTAGAAAATGAAATGGTAAAAATTTGATCAAATATGGTTTCTTTATATACTAGTTGTAATTTGTCATTTTGTAAAAAATATCTAGTATAAGTTAAAAACCATTAGGTCATGCATGACATATTATTCCATTATTTTAAAATTTCTATTGGTATATATCAATTGTAAGTACTTCTAGAAGCAGCGTATATTACACGTATAAATACCGTATAAATACGAGTAGGATTCTTGATGAAATTGAATGGGAATATGAGTATAGCTATCTTTGTTGAGTATAAGTATGTTAATATATGTATTTAAGTATTTCAAAAGTGTATTAATACATCTTAATACAATACATATATATTCATTTTAACATAAGGGTTATTACTTTGTTAAATGTTACATATATATATTGTTTCGAAACCCTTAAGTTAGTAGTCTCAATTTATATATAAAACCCATTATTAATATACTTAATGAGATACTTAACTATCATATATTCAAGTTAGATATAATCCATATATCCATATATCCATATATATATACATAAGTATATGTTTAATACAAGTTATGACGTTCGTGAATCGTCGAACAAATGGTTGGTCAATTGTTTGTATGAAACTTATTTCAAAAGTTTTAAAACTTGTCAAAATTTATCGCTTATCCTGTCGGAATAATGTTATCATATAAAGATTAAGTTTAAATTTTGGTCGGAAATTTCCGGGTCGTCACATAGCTACTCTCCACCACCGTTCTCATGGTGGAAGTGAATATGGTTGCCTCGATCAAATTGCTCTAACTGTCTTGCGCTTGTTTTAGACGATGGATCTCGCAACGATGTTTAAACGGTGGTAGTTTGTGGCTCACCACCCTGTTGGTGGTTGCCACCAATAGTTTTGGTTGTGTGTTGGTGCTCCATCATCTCTTAGCCATGGAGCTATGATGTTGCCCTTGGTGGATCACCGCCCAGTTGGAGCTGACCATAATTTATGGTTGATTTGTAGTGGTCTGGGTTGTTTTTTTAGTCGACCAGTTAGGTGGCCCACCAATATTGGTGGCTGCCCGCTGAAGATGGAAGTGGAAGGATGTAATTGTCGGTTCGATTCTGTCGTGGGTTACAGGTGTGTCTCTGCCGTGTACTTTCTGTGGTCCCTTTACTTTCTAGTTACGCCTTCGTGTTTGTACAAAGTGATGATCTCCCTGCTGAATATCTAGTTTCAGACCTGTGTACGAAACCGGTCTTTTTGAATGTGGGATCGATTATTTAGGCGGCTTGTGAAGTGTAAGACCCTAAACCCAAGTGTACAGGTGTACATAAACGTTGTATTATCAAACTGAACTAAACTGAAACTGACAAACTGAGTTTGAGCTTGTGCGCGCCGCGCACACGTAGTGGTGCGCGCCGCTCACCTAACCTGCGACCGAATTCTGCTTGTGTCTATTTTGAGTTAAATGAAGGGCATTTTGGTCTTTTCACTTGAGGCCGGATGTGTAGCCATATTATCAGGTTGGGATCCAATTTTGGATCATATTTCACATCCACAAACACTCCTATTTCATCTAGAGAGAGAGATTTCTAGAGAGAGATTTGGAGATTTGGGGAAGAAGGAGCTTGAATCTATCAAAAGCTCGAGTGTTAAAGTTGTTCATCTCGCTCCTAGCTACGTTATGGTAGTATTGGTAAGTTCTAACTCCGAGTTTTCATAGTGTGATTAGTGTTCATAATTGGGGTTTTGATTTATGTGTTCTTGAGTAAACCCAATAGTTGATAATTGGGTGATTGAGCTAGTAAATGGTGTTGATGGCCATTGTTGGTGGGTTTTGGGTTGGATGATGAAATTGATTAGTTGATAATCATGTTCGAGTGTTAATATCACTAGTTAACTTAGGTTATAAGTGATTAATTGTGTAAGCTTGCAAAATGGGTGTTTTGACTTGAGATTATGTCAAAATGGGTTTTGTGTAAATTGATGCAAGTAATATGTTTTGATGATGAAACCTTGAGTAAAATGAGTTGTTGGAACATAATCACTAGTCGATTGTGATTATGGGAGTTTTCGGGTGAGATTTGACTTAGTCAAAGTGGAAGTAAGTGCTAATGGGTCGAAATTGCACTTATGGTGTTTTGGGCATAATCTAGAGTGTTTAGCTTATTTGTTTGTGAGTTACTTAGGTGATTTGCATTTGGACATTTAGGAGCTCAAGCGGGATTGTTTTTCAAGTAATCGAGGTGAGTGGAATATTTATACGCGTATGTATATAATTTGGTTACTTGCGTGCAACGTGGCAAGTGTTATCCGGTAGAATACGCTTTTTTGGGCCATATTTGGGTTGGGAAAAATATAGTGAGTGATATCCGTATGGATGGCTCTTCGTTGACTATATTTGGTTTGCGTTATGTGGTGAGTGATATCGGGAAGGAATGACTCTTTGTCGACCACGATTGAAGGTGAGGCATGTGGCGAGTGGTTAATGTTTGACCTATCGCTCTTCGTCGGCCACATGTGTGTGTTGGGTAAGTAGTGAGTGTTATCCGTTTGAGGATTCGCTCTTCGTTGGCCACTTATCGCAGGATGGTAAGCGGTTTCGCTTTTCGTCGGCCATCCTTGTGATTGAGGTAAGTGTTAACGTTTTAGTTGCACTTTTCGTCGGCCTCATGGTGCGTAGTGGTGAGTGGTTAATGATTTTGACCTACCGCTCTTCGTCGGCTATGTACGCATTGCGATGGGTGGTGAGTGGTTAACGTATTTGACCTACCGCTCTTCGTCGGCCACCATCAAGTCGAATGTCGACATTGTGTATATTGGGTTGTGTAAGTTTTATTAGTGTTGTACGTTGATTATTTCGATTATTGCGTTTTGCTAATGATATTGCGTTGTTTGTGTAGGTGTATGCAAGTGATTGATTTATGTATGTATGCGTATAAGTATTGCATTAACTAAGCATTAGCTTACCCTCTCGTTGTTTACATTTTTAGGTTCGGAGGCGGACGTGGCAAGGGTATGCTCGGGATTAGATGATTTCCCCTTTTGATGCTTGCTTGGATTACTTTTGGGTTCGACTTAGGATTGAGTAGTTTATCCCCAAACATCATGCTCGTAGTTTTATTTAGAACTTAAACTCATATGGTCAAAATTTGTAATTTTGTACTTAAGGGTAATTTGGGCATATGTGGGCTCGGTGTCGTAAAACTCCTTTTATTATTGGAACGTGTTAGTTTTACCTAATATAAAGTGTTGTGAAAAGCTTTTAGTCTAAAAGTGTCGGGAAGTGGGAGATCTTTAAACGAAAATTGAAAAAATTGGACAGCGGGCTGTCAGGCCTTGTGCGCGCCGCGCACAGAAAGGGTCGCGCGCCGCGCACCCTTCTATTATATTTTTTTTGCGTAATTGGTTGGATAACAGGTTGGGTCGTTACATGAAGATTCGTAGCTGTTAGTAGTAAATGTTTTCTAATTTTGGGCGATTTAACGAGTATCGACGTTCTACCAGATGGTTCGTTGAATGGTCGAGAATGGTTAAGTGCTCCAGAAATCAGTGTATGTTCTTTTTACAACAACAAAACCCAATATCATCTAGGTGGTGTATGGGGGAGGTGAGATGTAGACAATCTTTCCTCTATCCGAGAATAAAGACAAGTCATTTCTCTACCCAGAGTAAAACTCCCAAAGTAGGGAAAGTCATCCCTCTCTCCATTCGACGGATAGAGAGATTGCGTCCGAGTGGACCTCCAGCCAAAAAGTAGAAATTTTTTATTTTAAGAATAAATTAGAATAAAAAAATTAAATTAAATTAAATTAAATTAAATTAATTAAATTAAATTAAATTAAATTAAAATAGAGACGTTATGAATATGGTAAAATTAAATTTTCATGGGTTTTAAATCCTGTCTGAAATTTACTTTAAGTTCTAGGGGTCAGTCAAGTCGCCAATAAATAGACGCTTGCTGTCGACTCAATAACTAGAGCCGTTTCATGGTATATATAATTTCTGTTAAAAAATCTTTCTTTATTTAAAACAATGTAATTTCATTTATTAGTATAAAAACTCAACAATTACAACTCGAGTTTAGAAGAAATTGATGTCAATCTATTGTTGTCTTTTATATTCTTCTTGAAATATGAAATGTCCCGTTCATATTGATTATAAACGTTCCATATTAATTGACTTCGTCGCGAGGTTTTGACCTCTATATGAGACGTTTTTCAAAGACTGCATTCATTTTTAAAACAACCATAACCTTTATTTTATCTATAAAGGTTTAAAAAGCATTACGTAGATTATCAAATAATGATAATCTGAAATATACCGTTTACACACGACCATTACATAATGGTTTACAATAAGAATATATTACTTCAAAAATAAGTTTCTTGAATGCAGTTTTTACATAATATCATACAAGCATGGACTCTAAATCTTGTCCTTATTTTAGTATGCAACAGCGGAAGCTCTTAATAATCACCTGAGAATAAACACGCTTAAAACGTCAACAAAAATGTTGGTGAGTTATAGGTTTAACCTATATATTATCAAATCATAATAATAGACCACACGATTTCATATTTCAATATACATCCCATACATAGAGATAAAAATCATTCATATGGTGAATACCTGGTAACCGACATTAACAAGATGCATATAAGAATATCCCCTATCATTCCGGGAAATCCTTCGGACATGATAAAAACAACATCGAAGTACTAAAGCATCCGGTACTTTGGATGGGGTTCGTTAGGCCCAATAGATCTATCTTTAGGATTCGCGTCAATTAGTAGATCGGTTTACTAATTCTTAGGTTACCAAGCAAAAGGGGCATATTCGGCTTCGATCATTCACCCATATAATGTAGTTTCATTTACTTGTGTCTATTTCGTAAAACATTTATAAAACTGCATGTATTCTCATCCCAAAATATTAGTTTTTAAAAGTGGGACTATAACTCACTTTCACAGATTTTTACTTCGTCGGGAAGTAAGACTTGGCCACTGGTCGATTCACGAACCTATAACAAATATGTACATATATATATCAAAGTATGTTCAAAATATATTTACAACATTTTTAATACGTTTTAATGTTTTAGGTTTATTAAGTCAGCTGTCCTCGTTAGTAACCTACAACTAGTTGTCCACAATTAGATGTACAGAAATAAATCGATATATATTATCTTTAATCAATCCACGACCCAGTGTATACACGTCTCAGGCTAGATCACAACTCAAAGTATATATATTTTCAGAATCAACCTCAACCCTGTATAGCTAACTCCAACATTACTGCATATAGAGTGTCTATGGTTGTTCCAAATAATATATATACATGTGTCGATATGATATGTCAAAATATTTGCATATGTGTCTATGGTATCCCAAGATTACATAATATATTAGAATACATGTATAATACAATATAAGTTAGCTAGGATATGATTTGTATAGAATTGTTACAATATTTCCCGTAGCTACAACAATCAAAAAATATCCAATTTGTTTTACCCATAACTTCTTCGTTTTAAATCCGTTTTGAGTGAATCAAATTGCTATGGTTTCATATTGAACTCTATTTTATGAATCTAAAAATAAAAAGTATAGGTTTATAGTCAAAAATATAAGTTACAAGTCATTTTTGTAAGAGGTAGTCATTTCAGTCGAAAGAACGACGTCTTGATGACCATTTTGAAAAACATACTTCTACTTTGAGTTTAATCATGATTTTTGGATATAGTTTCATGTTCATAAGAAAAATCATTTTCCCATAAGAACAACTTTTAAATCAAAGTTTATCATAGTTTTTAATTATCAAACCCAAAACAGCCCGCGGTGTTACTACGACGGCGTATGTCCGGTTTTACGGTGTTTTTCGTGTTTTTAGGTTTCAAATCATTAAGTTAGCATATCATACAGATATAGGACATGTGTTTAGTTGATTTTAAAAGTCAAGTTAGAAGGATTAACTTTTGTTTGCGAACAAGTTTAGAATTAACTAAACTATGTTCTAGTGATTTCAAGTTTAAACCTTCGAATAAGATAGCTTTATATGTATGAATCGAATGATGTTATGAACATCATTACTACCTCAAGTTTTGTGGATAAACCTACTGGAAAAGAGACAAATGGATCTAGCTTCAAAGGATCCTTGGATGGCTTAAAAGTTCTTGAAGCAGAATCATGACAAGAAAATAAGTTCAAGTAAGATCATCACTCGAAATAAGATTGTTATAGTTATAGAAATTGAACCAAAGTTTGAATATGAGTATTACCTTGAATTAGAAAGATAACCTACTGTAAATAATAAAGATTTCTTGAGGTTGGATGATCACTTGAGATGGATTTGCAAGATTGGAAGTAAGGTAGTAAACTTGAAAGTGTTTTTGGTGTGTTCTTGAGTAGTTGTTTTGTAGGTTGATCAAAGGTTGTTTTTAGGAGCTATATTGATGAAGACTTTGTTAAATATGCTGGAGAACTCTTAGAACATCATCATAGAACAAGAGAGAGATCAAATGGATGAAAGAAAGCTGCAAAATGAAAGTGTGTGTGCGTGTGTGAAAAAAACGTGAATGAGGTGATCATATAAGCAAGTTGTATTTTTATTTTTAGTGTAATAATTCTAGCAAGTTGCCAAAATGGTTGGTTTCACAAGTTGATTAATCATTTAAGGCTACTAAGGAGCAGATTTTTATTGGTATAG
Source organism: Rutidosis leptorrhynchoides (assembly GCF_046630445.1). Lineage (NCBI taxonomy): Eukaryota > Viridiplantae > Streptophyta > Magnoliopsida > Asterales > Asteraceae > Rutidosis > Rutidosis leptorrhynchoides. The sequence continues at coordinate 598,224,340 of NC_092336.1, read as the reverse complement.
ATGAATAGTAAATACATCTAGAAGCTGCGTATTGTACGAGTACAAATACGTGTGTATACGAGTAGAATTTTAGATGAAAATGAATGAGAATGTAATTGTAAGCATTTTTGTCAAGTAAAAGTATCTTAATAAGTGTTTTGAAGTCTTTCAAAAGTGTATGAATACATATTAAAACACTACATGTATATACATTTTAACTGAGTCGTTAAGTCATCGTTAGTCGTTACATGTAAATGTTGTTTTGAAACCTTTAGGTTAACGATCTTGTTAAATGTTATTAACCCATTATTTATTATATCTAAAGAGATGTTAAATTATTACATTATCATGATATTATGATATATTAATATATCTTAGTATGATATATATACAGTTAAACGTTGTTACAACGATAATCGTTACATATATGTCTCGTTTCGAAATCATTAAGTTAGTAGTCTTGTTTTTACATATGTAGTTCATTGTTAATACACTTAATGACATGTTTACTTATCATTTATCATGATTAAACATAGTGTATCAATATCTTAATATGATTCATATGAATTTAGTAAGACGTTGTTATAACGATAATCGTTATATATATATATATCGTTTCGAGTTTCTTAATTCAATAAACTCAATTTTATGTATATAGCTCATTGTTAAAATACCTAATGAGATACTTACTTATCATAATATCATGTTAACTATATATATAATCATATATATGTCATCATATAGTTTTTACAAGTTTTAACATTCGTGAATCACCGGTCAACTTGGGTGATCAATTGTCTATATGAAACCTATTTCAATTAATCAAGTCTTAACAAGTTTGATTACTTAACATGTTGGAAATATTTAATCATACAAATATAGTTTTCATTTAATATATAAACATGGAAAAGTTAGGGTCACTACAAAATACACTCGCAACTTCGTCATTTTTATTCTTCTCCGTCATGACTCAAAACAAATCCACACCCTTGAGATTTAGCACATCACCACCACCACTAAAAATAGCTTAAATGATACTACGTATAATATTATTTTAAGTTGTTGAATTTTTTTAATGACAACTTTTAAGACTATCATTAACGTGCATTAAAGTGTTATAAAATTCAGTACTGGTTCCTTTAAAATCAACCTCTAGCTGCTATATACAAACCTTTCAATGCATGTTACCGATAATCTTTAGTTTTATCATTCAAAAACTAATAATTATAATAATCATTTAAATGTAATTCAATAAATCTAATTATATATATATATATATATATATATATATATATATATATATATATATATATATATATATATATATATATATATATATATATATATATATATATATATATATATATAATCAAGAGGGAAACACTTTTTTGGGAGAGGTGGGGGGAAATAATTTTTTTTTGTTTTTTTCAATTTTTTTTTTCAGGCATCAAGTTTAGGTGAAAATATGAACATTAAAAAAAAAACACTTTGTGATTAATGTTATTATTTTGGCGGTAAAACGCTCTAAAAAAATGAAAACATTTAATGCATTGAATGTTTTGATTCTGAGTTTATTTGCATCGTTTGTTTTCATCTTGTGTGAAGTGTTTTTTTCGAAATTTAGCCCGATTTTGAAATGTCCCGTTCATATCGATTATAAACGTTTCATATTAATTGATTTCGTTGCGAGGTTTTGACCTCCATATGAGACATTTTTCAAAGACTGCATTTGTTTTTAAAACAAACCATAACCTTTATTTTATCGATAAAGGTTTAAAAGACATAGCGTAGATTACTAAATATTGGTAATCTAAAGTACAACGTTTACACACGACCATTACATAATGGGTTACAATAATATATTACATCAATTTATTTTCCGAATACAGTTTTTCTTTAAACATTATTATACAAGCATGCTGACTCCAAATCTTGTCTTTAATTAGCATGCAACATCGGAAGCTCTTAATAATCACCTGAGAATAAACATGCTTAAAAGTCAACAAAAATGTTGGTGAATTATAGGTTTATCCTATATATCAAATCGTATTATTAATAGGCCACAAGATTTAAATTTTATCGCACACGTAACCCGTGTACAAAACATGATACACATAACCTGTGTATAAAAATCATTCATATGGTGAACACCTGGTAACCGACCTTAACTGAATGCATATAGAATATCCCCATCATTCCAGGACTCTCATCGGATATGATAAATTCGAAGTACTAAAGCATCCGTAACTCGGATGGGGCTTGTTGGGCCCGATAGATCTATCTTTAGGATTCGCGTCAATTAGGGTGTCTGTTCCCTAATTCTTAGATTACCAGACTAAAAAGGGTGATATTCGATATAATAATCCAGCCATAGAATGTAGTTTCAAGTACTTGTGACTATTTTGTAAAACATTTATAAAACTGCATGTATTCTCATCCCAAAAATATTCGATAGTAAAAATGGAACTATAACTCACTTTCATAGATTTTTACTTTGTCAGATATAAGACTTGACCACGGGTCAATTCACGAACCTATAACAAATATATATATATATATATATATATATATATATATATATATATATATATATATATATATATATATATATATATATATATATATATATTAAAGTATGATCAAAATATATTAACAACATTTTTTTATTACGTTTTAACGATTTAAATTTGTTAAGTTAACAGTCCAACATTAGTAGTCCACAATTAGTTGTCCACAGTTAGTAGTACAGAAATAAATCAATATATATTATCTCGAATCAATCCAAGACCCAGTGTATACAAGTCTCAGATTCGATCACATCTCAAAGTATATATATTATTTTGGAATCAATCTCAACCCTGTATAGCTAACTCGAGCATTACCGCATACAGAGTGTCTATGGTTATTCCAAATAATATATATAGATGACGTCGTTATGATATGTCAAAACATTGTATACATGTCTATGGTCTATCAAAATTACATAATATATGTTAGATTACATGTATAATACAATATAAGTTATTTAAGTTATGGTTAGTATAGATTTGTTATAAGAATTTCGTAGCTAAACTTAGTAAATCTAACCAATTTTGTTTTACCCATAATTTCTTCGTTATAAATCCGTTTTGAGTGAATCAAGTTGATATGGTTTCATAATGAACTGAAATTTATGAAACTAAACAAAAAAAGTATATGTTTATAGTCAGAAATACAGGTTAAAAGTTGTTTTTTAAAGAGGTAGTCATTTCCGTCGAAAGAACGACATCTTGATGACCATTTTGAAAAACATACTTCCACTTTGAATTTAACCATAATTTTTGGACATAGTATCATGTTTATATGAAATATCATTTTTCCATAAAACAAACTTCAAATTCAAAGATTAAGATAGTTTTTATTTTTCCAACCCAAAACAGCCCCCAGTTTTATTACAACGGCGTATGTCCGGTTTTACGGTGTTCTTTGTGTTTCCAGGTTGTAAATCATTAAGTTAGCATATCATTTAGATATAGAACATGTGTTTAGTTGATTTTAAAAGTTAATTTAGAAGGATTAACTTTGTTTGCGAACAAGTTTAGAATTAACTAAACTATGTTCTAGTGATTACAAGTTTAAATCTTCGAATAAGATAGTTTTATATATATGAATGGAATGATGTTATGAACATCATCACTACCTCAAGTATAGTAGGTAAACCTACTGGAAATTACAAGAAATGATCTAGAGCTTTAAAGGATCTTGGATGTCTTGAAAGTTCTTGAAGTGGAATCATGACACAAAAACAAATTCAAGTAAGATTACTACTTGAATTAAGATAGTTATAGTTATAGAAATTGAATCAACGCTTGAATATGAATATTACCTTGAATTAGAAAGATAACCTACTGTAAATAACAAAGGTTTCTTGATCTTAGATGATTGATTGAAATGGATTAGAAAGCTTGGAAGTAAACTAGTAAACTTGAAAGTGTTATTGAAGTGTTCTTGAGTAGTTGTTTTGTAGGTTGATCAAAGGTTGGATTTATGAGTTAGATTGAAGTAGATTTTGATGAAAATGATGAAGAACACTTAGAACATCATCATGGAACAAGAGAGAGATCAAATGGATGAGAGAAAATTGAAAAATGAAAGTGTGTGTATGATGATGGAAAACGTGAATATGGTGTCCATTATATGCAAGTTGTAATTTGAAATTTAGTGTAATAATTCATGCTAGTTGCCAAATGATGGTTCCACATGTTTGTTGACTAAATGCGTGTGACGACCCGAAAAATTTTGAACAAATTTAAACTTAATCTTTATATAGTTTCGACATGATAAGCAAAGTCTGTTAAATTGAATCTCAAAAATTTTGAACTGTGTTCATGTATTCAATTTCCCACTGACTACTCCCGACGATTCACAAACTAATGTGTGTAAATACATATATATACATATATATATATATACATATATATATATACATATATATATATATATATATATATATATATATATATATATATATATATATATATATATATATATAAGTGTGTGTATATAATATTTGAGTCAATAAAAATACAATTAAATCAATTGAGTTAATTATGTAAAATATTACAAAAGATAAAAAGTTGTTATTTAAAAATGAAGCTATATATATAAATATATATATATAATTTCTATTATATTGTAAAATGTATAAATAATAAATATTTAATAAAAGTTAATTATACATAAGTAATAATACATATATATATAACACAAGTATAAACAAAATTGTTATAATGATATTGTTGTTACTTTTAATATTAATATCAATACTAGTGTTATTAATATTATTTACATATATAATCTATAGATATGGATTTGATATATAAATTTCTATAATATTATTATTACTAATATTATTGTTATTATTAATAATATTAGTATTATTATTATAATCAGTATTATTATTATTAATAATATTATTGTTATAAATTTATCATTATCATTAGTAATAATACTACTATTATTATTATATTATTATAAATTTGTATTATTAAAATTTATAATATTAAAAATAGTATTATTATAGTTATATTCATTAATAATATTATTATTACTTATTCCAATAAAATTCTTATTATTATGACTTATTGTTATTATGACTTTTATTATTATTATTATTATTATTATTATTATTATTATTATTATTATTATTATTATTATTATTATTAATAATATAATTATAATTAAAAATTATTATGAATAATTATATAAGATCATACGCGTGATTATAGAATCCAAATCAGTTTCATGTATCTATCATACTATGTTTGATTTGTCCTTCTGTCTCAAACTCAGTACAAATCACGACTTAATCAAAGAATAATCCAAAAATCTATTACATATCAATTTCATATTTTTTTTATTTATTTCCTGTCAATAATTCTGTCGACCAGCCAATTTGTCATAAAATCCAATCTATTTTTGTTGTTAAACGAAACCAATTGACATACATTATCAACCATAATTTGCCATTACTCCTTACACCCTTTACTCGATCGAAATTTTCCAAAAACACCCAAGAACACAAGCGACTGCCCTGTTCTTGCTTTATTTTTCAATTTACTTGAATTTGAAATCAATTACAAAATGTATTAATGCAGATATGTTATAAACCTTCTTCTTAAACTATCTGGAAAACCTTAAGTTCCAATTTTATCTATCGAGCTCGTATTATGGAGTCAAAGTTGATTTTTTAAAAAGTCAAACTCTTTGTTCATCATAAAATTTGAGTTCAATTCGATGTTTTAAATTCAATTGAGGTTACAGAAAGTTTTTAGAAGGGATTTGAAACATATTTCATGTTGTGATCATGGTCTAAAACACACTAAAATATCGAATATGATTTGGAGTTTAAAAAAGAGTATATCGGTCTGTTACAATAAATTTTTTGTTATTTATTCTATTAAATGATTTCAATAACAACTATGAATCGTTTCTGGTTGATTTAAAATTTCTGAATTCAACAAGTAATTGGTATTTAGTGATGATTCGAACCATGGATAAATTTGAGTTGAAAAGATGAAGAATGTGTAACAATTTAAAACGGGTTATATATAATTTCATGGGGTTAAATTCCAGAAAAATAGATACGGTGTATTGGCTAGAGTGTGTTGTTTGTGAGCGAGAGGTCCCGGGTTCGAGTCCCTAATGAGGCATTATATTTTTTTAGGCCGTTTTCCTTGAAGGTAGCTTCATTTTTTTTTAGTTTTATTATTATTATTATTATTATTATTATTATTATTATTATTATTATTATTATTATTATTATTATTATTATTATTATTATTATTATTATTATTGTTATTGTTATTATAAATTGTTATTATTATGATAAAATTTATGATATGATTATTATTATTATCATTTTAGTTATTATTAAGTAATACCACTAAATATTATTAATATTTTTATTATTATTAGTATTATAATTATTATTAGTATTACAAATATAAGTATTAGTTACTATTTATTATTATTATAAAAATTATAATTATAATTACAATTATGATTGTTATTATTATTATTATTATCGCACAATTATGATTATGATTATTAATAAGTATTATACGTTTATGAACTAAACTTGGAAATTATGGAAACTCTTATGATCTTGAATAAGATAAGTATTTAGATAAATATAAGATTTATATTGATTAGGATATAACTATGATCGTGCATATTGTAAACAAAATAGCTATACATATGTAAGTATAGAGATAACACCGTTAAGTTCTTAAGATGGTAATAAGTATTATTATTAATAATATTATTATTAATAATATTATTATTATGATCACTACTAATATTTTATTATTATTATCATTTTTACAAAAAAATTATTAATTTATTATTAGTAAAACTAACATTATTTGCATTAACAAGTAATATCTAGGTCATTTATTAAAATAATATTGATTATGAAAATAAAGGTTTTAATGACATTAATAAGGTTATAAGTAAAGATTATATATATATATATATATATATATATATATATATGTAATATACATAACTTAACTATATTAACAATTGTATATATAAAATGAAAATATATAAATAATGAAACCTATAAATTATTAAATATATAAATTACATCACTAATAATAATATATATTTATTCGATTACGACTATATGTATTAATGAATATACAAATGATATAGGTTCGTGAATCCGAGGCCAACCTTGCATTGTTCAATGTCTTCATATGTATTTTTACTACAAAATACAGTATTGTGAGTTTGATATGGCCAAAATGAACGGTTTTATTTGTGCGGTGTCGTTAGGCCGCGACACGTCAGAATTAGCTACCACGAGGATGAGTAATGGTTTTATTATTTATATTTAGCTGGGGTTCCTAGCTATAACTCACCTACTTGTCTTCCTTTTAACGAGTAAGTGGTAAATATAACTCAGGTACGTATTTTTGTATGTTTGCTCAGTAATGTGGGACAAAAGTGCCTATATAGTTAACCCTAGTGACAAGAGGTGATAGATTAAGATTAACTAAATAGAATAGTGATTTGGCTATAGAAGTAATGATAGATAGGTATGAAGAATAGAATCCTGAAGGGGAATTATTGCAAGAGTTTAACTTCCTAGGATAAACACTAAACCTCAATCAACTGGGCTGTGAACCTAACAGATTTGTCACTAAGAGTTTAGGCCTTGAAGATTCTGGCTAAGACAGGTATCCCTACTCCCAACGTTAACCTGAAAGGTTTAAACGACCTTATGGATAGAATCCTAGGTACATGAACAAAGTGGTCTACCCAATAAAGGAAAGTCTCAGCTTTTCTTAATCCTAATTGGTCTAACCAAAGCAATATCCTACCACTTAATCACTATACTATGCATTAACATTAACAGAGGTGCAATCTTAGGTATTCTAAGGTACTGCTAATTGGGATAGAAGTCTCTCCTTTTGCGATCACTTATTCAACCCCGGATCATCTTACAATATCTCAAGAACATTGCTTCTGACGCGAATCATGCTTTTGAGTAAGCTAGTGTTCACTAAACTCTCTATTGCTAACTCTAATAACAACCTAAATGGGCAGCTCTTTTATGACGAACAAATGGTTATTCGTACGTAGGTACTATATCCCTATTGTGACGTTAAGCACACATAACTACTTACCTTGTATCCTAGGGTTGATCATATCCTAATACTAGGTTATAGCCACGTGAATAAGTGGAAAGGGTGATCCGTAAATTAAACTTCTAAACCGTCAAGGTTTCAGCATAACAACATGATAAGTTTCAGATAAAATATTCAACACATGATAAACAATTGTAACAGATAGATAATCATGCAAAGTGAAAGCAACTCAAGATAATAACTTTATTAAATTAAGAAAAGCATTCACCATTTACATACGAGATTTGAACTATTACAAGTGCTGACAACCTCTAGCCCGCTCCTATTACAATCTTCGGCGTTCGCCTTCGGGTACTTAATTTCCCGCTCGGAGGTGAGAAGGCCTTGAAAGCTCTAGTGGGAGAAAGTGTATTTTAGTGAGAGAGTGAAGAGAGGTGTGTGGAAATTGGATGACAAAAAGCCATTTAAATAGACTAGGAAATTTCCAAAATACGGCCGGCAGGCCGTATGGCAGGCTGTATGGTGGCCCGTATTTGGCATGCCATATGGCTGGCAGCACGTTTCTTGGTGGCGTTTGCTGGGCCGTATGGCAGGACGTACCCCATACTGGCAGGCCGTATGGCAGGCCGTATGGTGGCCCGTATCTGGTGTTGGTCAGGATTTGATTTACTGGATCGTAACTTGATTTCTTGTCTTTCACCGTTTTCGCTCTAGAATCTTCGTTTTATCTTCGTTTCTCTTGATTCTTTTTGCATCGTCTTTGTAATTACTTTACCTACAAATTTAACCGAAAAAGCGATTATTTTGCCGACAAAGCTTTAAACTTTATGCTTTTGCGACTCAATATTGGGGGTAAAAACATGACTTTTTAACCGATATCAAATATCCCACACTTAGACTTTGCTTGTCCTTACGCAAACTTCTGAACTCAAAACAGCGAGGACTTTAATTCGTAGTGATCAGGTTGTTCTTGTTTCGCAAGACGGAAGAGTGGAAACTTAGTTTTTATTCTTTTTGCTATTCTCGAATCTTTTCCGCAAGCATGAGAGGAGGTTACATAACTGAGGCTATCTCACTCGGGTCACTCATTTCACTAAAGTGTTTAGGGTGTCCTATAGTTTTAAGAAATGAAGTCACTCTTAGCCAGTCATGCTTACATTCTTCGTCATAGGCTTGATCAAGACTCAAATCTCCATCACTTATTCGCGAAAATTTTTGGTTATCAACTTAGCTCGAATTTGTGAAGAGATGGGGGTTTGGAAGTTTCTAGAGTGCGAAGGGTTTTGATAGATAGGAGTTTCTTTTTGAAAGATTGATCTCAACGATCCTTTCAGCTTTTTACCAGGAATTTCTTGGTGAGCATCCTTCTTTTTGACTGCCAGGACTTTCTTTTCTCGAATCTTTTCTGGTTCTGCTCCCTTTCTCAGAACCTTTATTCATAGAGACTTTGCTCTAGTTTTTTTTTTTTTGAAAGCATCTTTTGCTTTTCTCTTCGAGGTCTCCTTTTGGCGATCTTCTTTGATAATTAGCTTGGATGCTCGCATTTTTCTCGTGCGATCTTGTAGAGGGTTTTCTCGAAAAAGAATGATTTAGTCGGGATTTATTTATGAATAAATAAGAGAAAGTGAATGGATTTGTGGAGTGAAAATGGAAATGAATGTGTGTAGCGGAGGTTGTTTTTACGAATAGCTGATTTTTTAACTTAGTCTTCCTCGTCAAAATGTGTGATTCCGAAATGTAGATTAAGAGCAAGTTCTGATTCCGAGATGTTAACATCGGCGCGCTCAACGGAAATATAGTGAAGCACTAAAAATGAGTGCTTATAAAGCCTTATTTGGGGGTGCCTCACAACAATTATAGCAGGTCGAATTGCGCCTTTCGTTATGCAATGCTCTATTGGAAAGTTGATTTTGATTTTCGCAAAAAGTTTTCAACCTTGTTTTACCCTTTTTGTCTGTTTTGTAGCAAAAATTTTTTTTGATCTTTTATAGAATTCTATCATCCTTAGTGTTTTATAATTCGGAAAGTTTTAAATTTTGAAAAAAACTTGAGGATTTTACAAGAATTGTTATGTGCAACATTTGCTATCCCACACTTTAAAATAACATTGTCCTCAATGTTAAGGATACGGAGTATCCCACACTTTAGATTTTAAAAAGAGGCGTTGTGTTATTAAAAGTTTATGTTGGTGGGGTTGCCAATCCCACACTTAGTTTTTAAAGTGGTATAGTATTTTGCGTATATTCTGTTTGAAAAGGTGATGAAGACGTAGTACTCCCCTATGGTTTCAGGACGTGCAGTTGGATGGCGCTCTAATTATGGATTCTTTAATTCTTGTGATGGCGTCATCCTCGTTCAAAGCGTCCTTGCTCCAAGTTGCGTTTCCATCTCGTACGGTCTTGATCGTCGTTCGGTTTGTGACGTTTTATTCATGCAATATTTATTATTCTAAAAGAAACCATCCATACTAAAACATAAAGATAGTTATGCCTAGAACCGGGCGTACAGAAATAAAATATAAGATAATGTATCATCAGTAGTAATAATACGAAGGTTCCAAAATAAACATGGTTACGGCTGAGGTGGTGGGTAAGGAGGAGAATAGATTACGCTGGTGCAGGGCCTGGCTGGGTTCCTCAATCTGGACTGACCCTCGCTGGTCATTTCCTCGTCCGTGGCAAACTGGTTTGCCAACTCCTCTGTGTTCATGCCCGAGGATATTCTAAACTCTATTTTGTCCGATCGCACAATTAACCAGTAAGTGACGACGTGCTCGTATAAACTATCGACCCTGTCTGCCAACCCATACCTTCCTGCAAATCTCTACCCCTACCCCACTGCTGGTTAACGTCCATACTATCAATACCATGTGCAATCCCTGCAGTCGTACGTTGCTTTAACGCCTGATCCCATCTCTGTAGAGACCCGTCCTAATCCATCTGGACGAAGTCCATATCGATTACAAACGATTCACAATAGTTGATTACATCGCGAGGTACTTGACCTCTATATGATACATTGTGAGAATAGAATTGTATGTAGATAGGATTCGAATAGTTGATGCAATAATCTTATTTGTTTGTATTGTAATTTGATATGGACGTGTAACAAAATTGAGACAATTAAATTGACAGAAGGATACACTGAAGAAGAAAACAAATAAGCTCGATACTGATTTGTACTGGCTTTGCATTTAATCGAATTGGAATTGATATTGTAATCAATTTTGGAGACACAGAAACAAAATTTCACTCAGCTTGATAACGATATCTAACTGAATACGTATGCAAGTGTATATATTCGTATATACATATTTTTATCTATATCTGTGTATATAATTAGGTATATAAATCTGTATTTCTTATATATATGCACCGTATTATCTGTATATATACTCGTATGTATATATCCTATAAAGTTCTGTATTAAATTTTATATTATTACTAAATAATATAACTCTGTTAACAGATCTGAAAATATTATTAATTGTAATAAGAGTACTAGTGTACTACTACTAATAATAGTAATAATAGAAATATAATAATAATAATATAAATAAAATTTTTTATCAAAATTATACTATTAATATTAATAAGACTAAGATTAATTATAAAATGATAATAATAATAATATAGCAAATTTTAAATTTTTAACTTGTAATTAGATATACTATATTATCATTTATTATATCCTATCTATCAATTATATAATTTATTAAATCTTTAATATATATTTATTTACATACTTACTTACACGCAATGGTTCGTGAATCGTCGGGAATAGACTCAGGTGAAATGATTCCATATAAACAGTTCAAGAGTTTGAGACTCAACATTACAAACTTCGCTTATCGTGTCGAAGTCATATTAAGATTCAAGTTTAAATTTGGTCGAAAATTCCCGGGTCATCACAATCTCGACTCCTGACCATCAGTAGATGTGTTAATGTGGTCAGTTTTGAACAATTCTTCAATAAAACTCCCGGCCCCTGTGTTCTGTAGAGGTGGCGGTGGAGGTGTAGATGTGATAACGGTACGCTGTGTGTAGTGATGTGTAGGTGGAGGTCCTGAAAACTGGTAGCTCGGGCCTGCTCCCCTGGGATCACGGTGGGATTCTAGGATTGGGTACTCATGAGGGTAAGGTGGAACGTGGAGCTGTCTGCCTGCGTAGTGCGCAAAATGATCCAGATTCTGAAGAATCGCATGTTGGGCGAACCAACTCTCGTGCCCGGGTAAATCCCCCATGTGGTACTGGTATGGCGGATACCGTGGCCGATCACCCTCTCCTACTGACGAATGTCGGCGGGTGTCAGTGGGCCGTCCATGTGCTGTGGGATCATCCTCATCCCTCGGTTCTTGAGAACCTCGCCGTCTACTACCGTCCCGTGTCCTCGTATCAGGTCTGAATCCCTGTACTCTCACCCCTGGCACTGTCCGATCTTCAGAACCAGGTATCTCTGGGTTCACCTGAATGATTAACTGCTCACCCTCAACGCGAATGTAATTCCAGTAGCTTAACAATTTATACCCTATTTCCTCTGACACGGCCCCAGTCCTATAATTAAACCGTTCAACACTTCCCAAAATACGCATGCTCCGAAGCAACTTAGTAACAACGCCCCCTAAAACCGGCACGACTGTTCTTGCGGAATTCTTTTCATTAGTGAAAGCTTGAGCCAGAAGATGTGCTACCTACATATTTTGGTTATTCATCATGGCGTGCATCAGGCGCATGTCGCCAATCCTAACTGCACCACCATGTTTGGCTTTAGGGTGGAGGGTTTTGGTGATTAGGTGGTAGAGGATTCGGTGTACGGGGTTGGCGAATTTGGATGCCTTTTTACCCGATTGCCATGGCCCATTATCAGTGGTGTGCTCTTGCCAGAAAGCTTGATGATCGATGTGATTCAAGGTGGTATATCCTCTCTTGAATATCGGTCGGGTGAGCTGCGATGATTTATACAACTCCAAGTGTTTCGCAAATCGTGCGAGAGTCAGGTGATATGTGTGGTTTTGGTGTCGGAAATGGATACACTCATGTTCACTATAATCTTCCTGATCTACATCCGAATCGAAACTCCAAGTAGCCATAAATTCTGCATATGGCTCATTGTAGGTCGTTTCATTTAACTCAAATAACTGTTTCCATGCCCGGTGTGTTCTACCCTCAGCTTGAAAGGTCAAGATTTGTCTAAGCTCATCAGCCCATCCACATTGTTCCAATATCGTCCAATTGATGTATCTGTTACCCGCTTTAGCCCGGTTAATCTAAAATCTCATAACTGGCTCATTATCAATTGAGTTTTCTTGCCCGCGAAGATAGTGGGGCAACTCATACTCGTTTGGTAGACGATTAGCCATCTGCAAAAATAAGTAACATAGGTTATGCTCCAAAAATTTAGACTTAGAATCCAAAAATGCCTATATTTTTCGGAAAAAAATTCGAAATGAGGGCTTTAAAAATGGTATTTTCCAAAATCCTGTTATAGTCAAATATAGTCAAAATTACCACATACAACATTTAAACGAACTATAAACTTACTTTTGAGCAAAATTCAAAGTGTACCCGTGATTACAATAAATATTGCTAAAAATAATAATTATAGCAATTTAGTCGTAATAAGCAATTTTGAACTAAACGTGATGATTTTTAAGCATACAATGATCCTAATGACCATTTTTAATTACCTTAAATATTTTTAATCATCAAACTTGAGCTATAACATCTTAAAGTCAAAGACTTAAGCCGTTTGACCGAAAAATAATCAATTTGTTCAAAACGTACATAATAAGGAAAATCAAGGAATAAGCTACATTTTTACGAGCAAATCAATGACATCCTCATTTGAACTAGTTTTAAGGCTATCCTAAGTTTTAAAAACGTTTTAACTATAGGAAAAACCGTAGTCCTAATTACGTGTAGTTTGATCAAAATATCAAATTTGAGCAAACAAGCCTACTTTGTTCCAAAATCAGTTTCTAAACATTCCTAATGAATCACTAAACCTAACTAAGCTAGCAAAACATCAAATTTCCAAAGATTTCACCAAATTCTACCCTAAAACCTCAACTAGCGAATCGAGAGCCAAAAACTATCCAAAATGCCTCAATCAAGCCTAAAAACTAACACAAGATAATCACATTATCTATCTAAACATAAAGGAATCCAAAGTTGAGTCAAAAACAAGGTTTTTCTAAAAATTCAAAAATTTGACTCTAATAGAGAATTCAAATTTTCTTCAAGAAAGAGTACCTTTTATGTGAAATTGACGATGGAATCGAGTTCAGAAGGCTAGAAAGAACAATATTCGAGCTTTGATTCGTCGATTTTGGTTGAGTTTTGAGTTTGGTGGGGTGGTGGTGTGACGTAGGTTCGAAGGGAGCAGAAGGGAGGAAGAACACGAAAAAGAAAAGGAAAAAAAAAAGAAGAAAGGAAAGAAAAAGGAAAAAGAAAGTGGCCCGTGTGGCTCGCGGGCTTATTTCCCCGACCTAACTTGCACAATTTTTAATTTTTAAGATTTTAAAATTTTAAAGGGTTTTAAGAAAAGATAAATAAAATTTTACCTCGGATTTTAATCCGGTTATTTTTATATAACTAACTAAAATAAGAAGAGAAAAGATAACTAAACGGAGTAAAATTAAAATATTTTATTTTTATTAAAAACAAAAATTACACAGGTTCTACAACTAAATTCCAGAAATGACGCGGAAAGAAAGACAAGTTTAAAGCTTCCTTGACCATCCAGAGTAAATCAGCGGAGTGTACTGAAAATATTTCGAAATCACTTAACATCTTGCACTCGCGATTCTGTAAATCTCCGATATCGTCCATAAGCTTAACCAAAGGCCTTTTAACTTTTTTAGTGTTTAAAATTCCATCCCTTGGCCCAGTATCTCTATAATTAAGTTCAAAAAGAAGTTTTGACACTGTGTCTTGAAATAAAAGATCTTCCGCGCAGTCAGGATCACCGATAGTAAATTTAAAATTTGAAGATAGTTCCCGAATGATCTTCCTTTGCAGAGTTGTAAATGGAAATTTTGACATAGTGAGGATCTGCACGAGTTCCGAATATACTTCCTTTCTTTTTGAGAAGAAATTCTGATGTATTCTTTCCTCGGTAGAATCCGGAAAAGCTTCAATTAATCTTTTGATGAGAAATGAGGATGGATCAAAGTAGAAGAAATCTCAGTTTCCATAGGTTGAAACAGGGTTAGGTTTCTTGCTTTCAATCCAAAATTCTAATTCAGAGATCATTGCCGAGACATAACGGTTTATATGAATTGGAGAAATTTCCTTATTGGTGAAGTGAGGGAGAAAACTGACGAATGATTCTAAATCGAATTTGAAATTAATTTCTGCATCCCGATACTTGATGAAAAGGTCATCCCCACATTCTTTTAACAGTTTGTGAAGAGAACGAGTCTGGGAACGTAGCTCTTTTAACAAATTGATTTGAAATGTTGAAAATGGGAAGTCTGAGGAATAGAGGTGCCTAATGAATTCTCTATAGACATCTAACTTTTTGCTAGGATTTAACAGATTTCCAATAAACGGAGCTTTTGTTTTATCAGGGTTTCGTATCTCTTTGGGATTAAATTCGAACAAGTCTAGATAATTGAAAATAGTTGGATATTCTTCCCGTATCTCATCTTCCATAATCAGGAGTACGTTAAGACTGAGCCTCCCTTTTGGATCATGAAGAGGGTCGAATCCTGGTTCATTTGAGTAAAACTTATCCAAAAGCAGTGAAATCTCTAAGTCAGATGAAATTATCTGGCTTCTTGGACTACAAGGATCAAGAACTAAGTCTTGATGAGATTCATCAGGGTTTAGATTTGTTTTAGGTTTAAAAAGAAAAACTTCGCCGGTTTCCGAAGTTGTGGGAGAGCAACTGCCATTCACACTTTCTTCGTAGTCGGTTAAGTTTGAACTGGTAACTACAGAAATTAAAACCATAATTAATATTTTGTTTTTATAATTTGAAAAGGGTTTTCTATAATGGCGACTTTAAATCCTATACCGACAAACTCTCTGCTTGTTAAGCATGTGTGTTTCTTGTCAATTTATCTTTGAAACAAGTGGCCAGGCAGACAACGGAGAGGCAGGATCCTTTTGGTTCCAATATAATTGGAGACTGTTCGGAAAATCCAATAACCAAATCCGTATATAATTGTCTTTCTTAGACACCACTTAAGAATCTCAGATATCTTGATAGAATCAACGATTACCTTAACAGACAGAAAATAAGTCCCCGGCAGCGGCGCCAAAAACTTACTCCTCCCATGATATGGCCAAAATGGACAGTTTTATTTGTGCGGTGTCGTTAGGCCGCGACACGTCAGAATCGGCTACCACGAGGATGAGTAATGGATTTTTTATTTATATTTAGCTGGGGTTCCTAGCTATAACTCACCTACTTGTCTTCCTTTTAACGAGTAAGTGGTAAATATAACTCAGTTACGTATTTTTGTATGTTTGCTCAGTAATGTGGGACAAAAGTGCCTATATAGTTAACCCTAGTGACAAGAGGTGATAGATTAATATTAACTAAATAGAATAGTGATTTGGCTATAGAAGTAAAGATAGATAGGTATGAAGAATAGAATCCTGAAGGAGAATTATTGCAAGAGTTTAACTTCCTAGGATAAACACTAAACCTCAATCAACTGGGCTGTGAACCTAACTGATTTGTCACTAAGAGTTTAGACCTTGAAGATTCTGGCTAAGACAGGTATCCCTACTCCCAACGTTAACCTGAAAGGTTTAAACGACCTTATGAATAGAATCCTAGGTACATGAATAAAGTGGTCTACCCAATAAAGGAAAGTCTCAGCTTTTCTTAATCCTAGTTGGTCTAGCCAAAGCAATATCCTACCACTTAATCACTATACTATGCATTAACATTAACAGAGGTGCAATCTTAGGTATTCTAAGGTACTGCTAATTGGGATAGAAGTCTCTCCTTTTGCGATCGCTTATTCAACCCTGGATCATCTTACAATATCTCAAGAACATTGCTTCTGACACGAATCATGCTTTTGAGTAAGCTAGTGTTCACTGAACTCTCTATTGCTAACTCTAATCACAACATAAATGGGCAGCTCTTCTATGACGAACAAATGGTTATTCGTACAGTAGTTCAACAACAGATGGGTTGTAGGCTGAAAACACGATCGTAGCAGTAAATAACTTCAACAAATGATGTTTGTTGCTTGTTTGATTCAAATAGGAACATATATCCACCAGTTTTATTTATTTATTTTGTTATGGTGATGGTCTCAGAGGTTGCAGGAACAGAAGACAGAAACATTTAATGATCTTTTAAATGTGAATAGAAATATGTAACTAACAAGGTGGCGACGGTTTACTGACTGAATCAAAAAAACATTTAACATATAAAATACATTAGGGATGGTTGCGTTTTGGGTGGTGATATGGGTTTGGTTTGGTGATCATTCAGTGGTAAAGATAGCAGCACCGTAGCTGGTGTTCATAGTGGTTTGAGTGGTGTTTTGTTGGTGATTGGAGGTGAGGTGGTGGCGTGAGAGGGTAACCGAAGTAGGAAGTTGTAGGGTGTTTGTTCGTGGTGTTGTGGTAGGGTGATTATGATTGTCGAAGGTAGTGATTATAGGTGATCGAGGGATGATTAAACAGTAGCAGGTGATCGAGTATCATAAAAGAATAACGACGAGAAGTAGGAAGTAACATAGCATTAAAAGGTGGTGGTGAGTTGCAATAAAACAAGGATGATAAGTTGATAGTGAGTAAGTAGAAACATGAGCTGCACCGGCAGCAGGTTTTTGCGTTGGTTTCGAACAACATGATGGGAGATCATAGTAGTTTTGATGGTTTTTCATGGGTCTTGGGTTCTTGGTTAAGAAACGAAATAACAACAGAAGTAATAATAGCCAACAAGTGTTGTTATGGGTGTTTTTGTTGAAGAGCATAAAAGAAGTAGTATTTATGCATAAGTTTCAATAGGTAAAGCAAAGATGATGTGTCGATTAGTGAAATAAAAAAATGGCCACGAAAGTCTTGAAATGGTGGGTCTCCTAATTGATAATTCACTCAGCATGTATAGACATAATATATGTAGTGGTATATAAAAAAAAACAAAAGAACACAGTATCACGTAATAGTAATTGCATAAGTTTCAAGAATTAAATAGTGCCGAATAGCAATCCACAATTAATCAGTCGAGTTATTGGAACAGAAAAGTCATCTTTTAGTTTGTAATCTTCCATATCCATATATTTTATAAATATATAACAAAGAGATGAGATGAGCTGGTGGATATATATCTAATTATGACAAAAGTAACTAGTGTATGAATTTTAATGCAAGAGAATAATATATCAATCATTCACATATATCTTAATCAATTAACAATTCACGACTAGTAATTTAATCAAATTGAGATTATAGCGTACATAAAGTAATAATAATATAGTATAATAATAAAATCTTTCAATCAATACACAGTGATCTAACGAATTAATCAATTAGGCACAGTGATAATATAATATAATAATAATCTAAATATAAAACATATGATTAGGTTAGCCGTTGATTACTATTTCATTCACGGACTGAAATTCGTGCTCCGTTGATAATAGATAAAAGTACACAGAAAAATTCTAAATTTTTATATTAAACATCTTTATTTATTCTAGTCATTATTTTTAAAAAAATGGTCATTAATTGTTTTAAACTATTAAATAAAGATTAACTCAACTGTTCGCGCTCGATCTCGGGTAAAATATAAAAAGTGTTCAAATTTATTAATTAGCTTCTAAATATATTTTTAGTAAGCCCATAATTTATAGATTTCATTTTTGTATCACCGTTTATTTTAAAATTACATAAGCTTGAATTTAACTGGCTTAATATTAATCGAAACATCAAACGAGTATTACAATCATTTAATATTTATTTTTAATATACTTTTATGTATATATAGATATGTTTTAAATAATAATTATTATAATATCATATTTCATAACAACAACATTCAATATTTCAAATTATACTTTCAATTATTATTTATATATATACACACATATATATTTACAAATAGTTGTTCGTGAATCGTCGGGAATGGTCGAAGGTCGATTGAATATATGAAAACAGTTCAAAATTTTTGAGACTCAACATAACAGACTTTGCTTATCATGTCAGAATTATGAAATCGTATCATGAGTTTGGTTCAAAATTAGTCGAAATTTTCCGGGTCGTGACAGTACCTACCCGTTAAAGAAATTTCGTCCCGAAATTTGATCGAGGTTGTCATGGCTAACAATAAGAATGTTTTTAAGACGCATATGAGCTAGAGTTTAAAGTTTTATTATCATTAGATAATATGGATAAAACAACTCAATTATGTGAAGAGTACGGATGAAGCTATCGTAAAAGAGTGAAATGAGAAGATAAAGATTCTTCATATCTTTTGACGTACATAGGGTTGATTTCGGAGTTCAAGAGATTAGGAGAAAATCTTCTAATCAGAAAGAAGATGTAATAGCACGATCTGATTTGTTAAATTACCAGAAATTACGGGAAGATAGAAATATCAAGAAAATATTTTCTCAATATGTTTAGAAGTTAAGTAGAATGAAAGAGTTATGTAACATGGCACATGATGAGGGTATGATCTGTGAATCATTACGTTTCATTAGAAACTCAGCATGACTTACTGTAATATAATCACATTGGCCAAGCACCATTATATTATACTAACTCATGCTTCAATTCCCAACACTTCTCCACAATTCATTCATAATTTATACTTATATTTTACAAAAGTTTCCAATATAATGGAATACAGAAAGCACGAAGAGGTAGATAATTTCGGACAAGAATATTTATGAAAATATTCTCAGAAATCTCGAAGATATTTATGATGATATTTTGGGATTTCTAAGTTCGAAAGTTGATGAAGAAAATTTTTCCGCAAGATTTTAACATGACTTCGGAACAAGATATTCTCTAAAAATTTCGGTGGATCCAGAATTACCTGGATTCTTTGAATATAGGGTTTAGTCCTTGTATTTATCCTTGGTCTCTTTCATGGTGTGCTCAATCTGATTTTCAGTACCAAATTTTCTAACGAGCGTTCCTAACACTTCCTTCTTTATCATCAACTTTTGGCCATTAAGACCATCTACAACATGCTGCTTCGTCAGCATTTTCAAATTTAACGGATCTGGGTCATCGGTTTTCAAACCGAGGTGGTTTCAGGAGAATTGTGTTTTTAGATGATTAAACGCTGATGGTAATATGGGGGAATATAAAGATTTCCCAGTAACAATAAAGAGTACGCATATATATCAAGGTTATAATAAGGTTGTTTCGGATGAAAAGTCGGAGTTGTCTTGCTATAGCTGTGACAAAATTTTTTTTTTTTTTTGCTACTTTGAAAGAGATTACCAAATTATTTTGGGTAATAATAACACCAAGGAATTAGCACGGCTACGTGTTAAACGTTTACTCAGGTTCTGAGGGTTTTTCAGGTGCATATCTATATGCATCAATCTTTTCTTTCATAGATGAAGTGCAGCTGGTTCATCCTCTCAATCGAGGTGTTTTCAAGAATCATAAAAGATTTGAACATGGATTGGAATCGTCAAGATTCAAATGAGGTTTAAGATGAAATCAAGTGGCAAACTTGAAGAATTGTTTAGTTTCATAATCAATAATCAATATTTTAATTCATTTTAATTGTCCAATGTTATTAGTCCACAGTCGATAGTCCAAAGTTGACAGTCCAATAATTCATATATAGTTTAATATATAATATTCGAATTAATTAATACGTATCGTGACCCGTGTACATGCCTCAGACTCGATCACAACTCAAAGTATATATATTATTTGAGAATCAACCTCAACCCTGTATAGAGAACTCGATCATTACTGCATATAGAGTGTCTATGGTGATTCCAAATAATATATATAGATGCGTCGATATGATATGTCAAAACCTTGTATACGTGTCCCGATATTTAAAGTGCGTAAAATAAATAACAGAAATTAAATAACGATAAATAAAGTTGCGAGAATGTAAATTGCGATAATTAAATTGCGATAAATAAAATGTAATCAGTTAGCTAGGAATAATTAGCTAGGAACAGTTAGCGTGAATTCTTAACAAAATTTCTCATAATTAATTTGTTTGTTTCTAACAAATTTTATTTTGTCCAATGTTTTCTTCATTATGCCACTTGTTGGATTCAGATAAATCAAAATCCAAATATGAAATTGGATAAATATGGTTATTCTGTGGTGAATGGATACGTGTATCGGTGGATGTAAATAGGATAGTAAATGACTATTGAATCAGATTCGAAGAATATACAGTGTAACTTATTAATGTGAAATCTAAATATTTCTAGGGTATTACCTACCCGTTAAAATGTTTTCACCATTAACAGTTTGTACGAAAGAATTTTTAATTACAATCTTTATGAAAATATTCTTACATATATATTCTCTTCAGATATAATCATGAATTTAATGAGTTAATATAATATTAATCTCATTTGATTTTCGGTTTGAGCTAGAATAAATAATCTCTAAAACTTTTAGAAACCATATATTCTTCGTAGAATATTAATGAAGTTATGGATCAATACTTCATCGGTTGTTGTTGTTGGTACTCCTTGGTATCTATGGTGCGTATGATGTTGATATTCATGGGATAGATTGTGAATTTGAGGTGTGAGATGCGGATGTTGCTGTTGCTGGATGGTGATGGTACTGTTGATGTTACTGATGGTGGTACTGTTTATGCTGCTGGTGTTTGTAACCTTTGCACCATATTCTCCAAAGCCACTACCCGAGCGCGAAGCTCGTTGACTTCTTCTATTACACCGGGATGATTGTCGGTTCGGACGAACGGATAAATATGATTTAGAATTTGGTTTAGTATATAATCGTGACGAGATACTCTGGAAATGAGAGAGAAAATGGTGTTTCGGACAGGTTCACCGGTAAGTGCTTCAGTTTCTTCGCCAAGAGGGCAATGTGGTGGATGAAAAGGATCACCTTCTTCTTGTCTCCAATGATTAAGGAGGCTACGAACCCAGCCCCAATTCATCCAGAATAGATGATGGCTAATCGGTTGATCCATTCCGGATACACTGCTTTCGGAGCTCGAGTGAAAATCCATATCGGAATAGTTTTCGGAATCCGACGAACTTGAACTGGTTGCGGAATTTATCTTGCACGGTTAGGTAAAGGATTTTATGAAATGATTTTCGAGTGTCAGATGATATTCTAGTTACATAGAATATCTATGTATAGTACAGATGATCCCGTAGATTACGGAGAAAAATAAGAAAACGTGTCAGGCAAAGTTTACAGTAACTGATACGCTAGGATATGAATTTATCTGTATACTATCTATCAAATAAGTGCAGGAAGTCGTGTCTAGGCTTAGGAATGATAAACAGGCAATTTTCCACTAGGAATGATAAACAATACTTATAATATGCAGCTAAGGTCGAAGTCCAGACTTGCTAATGCATCCTAACAACTATCAGTTAGACACACTAATGCAAGACCTGATTCGCTAGGACCAACGCTCTGATACCACCTGTAACAACCCGTCCTTATCCACCTGGACGAAGTCATCAACATTTGGTCCCATTGCGATGATCGACTCCAAGTAATGTCCTTAAAATGAGCAAATGCACAGCGGAAGACTTAATTCGTACCTGAGAATAAACATGCTTTAAAGTGTCAACCAAAAGGTTGGTGAGTTCATAGGTTTATCATAACAATCTTTTTAATATATTAATAGACCACAAGATTTCATAATCATAAACATAATACACTCGCAAGTGTATGCAAAGCATTCTAAGTGGTTGAGTACTTGGTAACCATACTTAACATTTAATCACGTCGCATATTCCCTTTATTATGAAATCTCACTACACCGTACCAAGTGTAGTCGCCGAAACGAAGTACTGTGCAACCGTTGAATACTGGTCGTCCAGTCCGGTTGGGGTTGTCAGGCCCGATAGATCTATCAACAGGATTCGCGTTTACAATACCCATGTAAATTGTAGTTACCAAGCTACAGGGAAATATGCCAGTGGTACAACTCAACGTAGAATATATATTTTTAGTCACTTGTGTCTATTTCGTAAAGCATTTATAAAAGTAGCGCATGTATTCTCAGCCCAAAAATGTATATTGCAAAAGCGATTAAAAAGGGAGCAAATGAAACTCACCATACTGTATTTTGTAGTAAAAATACATATGACGACATTTGAACAAGTGTAGGGTTGATCTCGAATTCACGAACCTATATCATTTATATATATATTTACACATAAAATGATAATCGAACAAATTTATATATTATTAGAGATTTAATTGTTGTTTTAATTAGGTTTTTCATTAATAACCTTATTAATTATATTTATTTTGTTATCAAAGTATTAATATAGTTATGTTATGTGTAGTAAATATAGTTTCATATAACTAATAGTTATTTGATAAAATAATATTAATAATACTAATAAATAAAAGTTATTTTATTTTACAATAATAATAATAATAATAGTTATTATGATAATAATATTGATAACATAAAAATAATAATGTTAATGTCAAAATAATAATAATGATATTAATAATAATAATTTTAATAAAAATGATAATTTCTCTGATAGTAATAATAGTAATATGATACTTTTAAATATAAATGATAGTTTTTACTAAAAATGATACTATTAATAATATTAATGATATTAATTTTAATAATACTAATAATAATAATAAATAGATAAATAACTACCTCAAGGAAGTAGCCCTAAAAATAATGCCCAATTCCGGGTTTGAACCCGCAACATCCCGCTAACCCGATAACACTCTCAAACCAACTGCTCCATTTCGTATTTCTTGATTATAACCATTCTAAATTTTGTTTAAGCTTTTTTTCTATATCATCTCCTTTACCATTTTCATTTACTATATTTGTTGTCATAAACCTCCATTATCATACTTGTTGATCATCATAATGCAACCCTAATCATCATCGCTGTTTAATAATATGTGTATGTTTGAGTTGTCATTGAATCAAGAGAACAGACAGATGGATTTAGAACTTTATGGCTCAAATTTATCTCGGCCCAAGTTTTTATCTCGGCCCATCATCAATCTCTTTGGCCCATAATTAATCTATCTAAACTTAACTAGTATAAGTGGCCCAATGGAAACCCAATTAACATTTAACGGTTTAAGAACCTTGTGAATATGAGTCTGGCAGTTTTCGAATGGCCAAGGTATGGAAAACGAACAAAGTAAGCAGCCACCTACACCTCCATTGTATTACTTTTATTAAGCCATGTCATTTTCCATGCTTTAATCATAACTGACACATTACCAACAACTACACAATAATACTTTGTATAATTAAATAAGTATTTAAGTATGATCCCAAGTATCATCATTATCACTTTAATCATTTCTCTCATATCCACCCCATGTTATAGAAACAGAAATCGATAAGTATTCTGGCAGTAGTGGCGACAATTTAAATTCAATGGCTGTATGATTTCAGCTGCTACACATAAAGTTCTGGCATCGGTGGAGGTGGTGGTCTGTAATGGTGGTTTTATGATTGATTTGAGTGGAGACAGAATTAATCAAGTTGGTTTTGTTTGAAATATAAACATGATAAAGTTGAGATAATTGGTACAGTAGTTCCCAACAGATGGGTTGTAGGCTGAAAACACGATCGTAGCAGTAAATAACTTCAACAAATGATGTTTGTTGCTTGTTTGATTCAAATAGGAACATATATCCAGCAGTTTTATTTATTTATTTTGTTATGGTGATGGTCTCGGAGGTTGCAGGAACAGAAGACAGAAACATTTAACGATCTTTTAAACGTGAATAGAAATATGTAACTAACAAGGTGGCGACGGTTTACGGACTGAATCAAAAAAACATTTAACATATAAAATACATTAGGGATGGTTGCGTTTTGGGTGGTGATATGGGTTTGGTTTGGTGATCATTCAGTGGTAAAGACAGCAGCACCGTAGCTGGTGTTCATGGTGGTTTGAGTGGTGTTTTGTTGGTGATTGGAGGTGAGGTGGTGGCGTGAGAGTGGTAACCGAAGTAGGAAGTTGTAGGGTGTTTGTTCGTGGTGTTGTGGTAGGGTGATTATGATTGTCGAAGGTAGTGATTATAGGTGATCGAGGGATGATTAAACAGTAGCAGGTGATCGAGTATCATAAAAGAATAACGACGAGAAGTAGGAAGTAACATAGCATTAAAAGGTGGTGGTGAGTTGCAATAAAACAAGGATGATAAGTTGATAGTGATTAAGTAGAAACATGAGCTGCACCGGCAGCAGGTTTTTGCGTTGGTTTCGAACAACATGATGGGAGATCATAGTAGTTTTGATGGTTTTTCATGGGTCTTGGGTTCTTGGTTAAGAAACGAAATAACAACAGAAGTAATAATAGCCAACAAGTGTTGTTATGGGTGTTTTTGTTGAAGAGCATAAAAGAAGTAGTATTTATGCATAAGTTTCAATAGGTAAAGCAAAGATGATGTGTCGATTAGTGAAATAAACAAATGGCCACGAAAGTCTTGAAATGGTGGGTCTCCTAATTGATAATTCACTCAGCATGTATAGACATAATATATGTAGTGGTATATAAAAAAAAAAACAA
The DNA here is from genome assembly GCF_046630445.1 of Rutidosis leptorrhynchoides. Classification (NCBI taxonomy): domain Eukaryota; kingdom Viridiplantae; phylum Streptophyta; class Magnoliopsida; order Asterales; family Asteraceae; genus Rutidosis; species Rutidosis leptorrhynchoides. The sequence goes on along the minus strand of NC_092336.1, from coordinate 598,198,537 downwards.
AAGAACACAGTATCACGTAATAGTAATTGCATAAGTTTCAAGAATTAAATAGTGCCGAATAGCAATCCACAATTAATCAGTCGAGTTATTGGAACAGAAAAGTCACCTTTTAGTTTGTAATCTTCCATATCCATATATTTTATAAATATATAACAAAGAGATGAGATGAGCTGGTGGATATATATCTAATTATGACAAAAGTAACTAGTGTATGAATTTTAATGCATGAGAATAATATATCAATCATTCACATATATCTTAATCAATTAACAATTCACGACTAGTAATTTAATCAAATTGAGATTATAGCGTACATAAAGTAATAATAATATAGTATAATAATAAAATCTTTCAATCAATACACAGTGATCTAACGAATTAATCAATTAGGCACAGTGATAATATAATATAATAATAATCTAAATATAAAACATATGATTAGGTTAGCCGTTGATTACTATTTCATTCACGGACTGAAATTCGTGCTCCGTTGATAATAGATAAAAGTACACAGAAAAATTCTAAATTTTTATATTAAACATCTTTATTTATTCTAGTCATTATTTTAAAAAAAATGGTCATTAATTGTTTTAAACTATTAAATAAAGATTAACTCAACTGTTCACGCTCGATCTCGGGTAAAATATAAAAAGTGTTCAAATTTATTAATTAGCTTCTAAATATATTTTTAGTAAGCCCATAATTTATAGATTTCATTTTTGTATCACCGTTTATTTTAAAATTACATAAGCTTGAATTTAACTGGCTTAATATTAATCGAAACATCAAACGAGTATTACAATCATTTAATATTTATTTTTAATATACTTTTATGTATATATAGATATGTTTTAAATAATAATTATTATAATATCATATTTCATAACAACAACATTCAATATTTCAAATTATACTTTCAATTATTATTTATATATATACACACATATATATTTACAAATAGTTGTTCGTGAATCGTCGGGAATGGTCGAAGGTCGATTGAATATATGAAAACAGTTCAAAATTTTTGAGACTCAACATAACAGACTTTGCTTATCATGTCAGAATTATGAAATCGTATCATGAGTTTGGTTCAAAATTAGTCGAAATTTTCCGGGTCGTGACAATATCTTAGCGTATTTGCTAATTCATATCATAGCGTATCTGTTACTGTAAACTTTACCTGACATATTCCGTAAATTCTTCCGTAATCTACAAAATCTTTTGCTCTATATATATAGATATTCTATGTAATTAGAATACCATCCGATAGCCATAATTCATTTCATATCGAAAAATCCTTATTCAATCATACGAAATGGAACTCTCCACTAGTTCAAGTCCCTCGAATTCTGTGATGACCCGTCTAAATCCCTTTGGACGAATACATCATTCATCGATTTCATAGTGAGGGCTTGACCTCTATATGATACGTTTTATAAACATTGCATTCTTTTGAAAAGGCACACCATAAATGAATATCTAATTCCAAGGTCTTTGATATCTGATGATTTCTACATATAGACAATCACCGTAACTAATAGTTTACAATACTACATCCATTGACAATGTGGTCAAAATAAGATACATGGTGATGATTTTGTGAATGCAAAGTTTTCTCGAATAAAGCATGTACGACTCCATGCACATAGCTTGTATAACGTATAAGCAAATAGTGGAAGACTTCTAGAAACCTGAGAATAAACATGCTAAAAAGTGTCAACACAAAGGTTGGTGAGTTCATAGTTTTAATGTTGCGCATAATCTGTATATAAAGGTGGATCACAAGATTTCAGTTGTTTCATCCGAAACGTTTATCAAAATATTCTACAAAATTGAGCACCCTGGTAACTAAACTTAACGTATATATAATTTGTACCCTTTGTATAATCATCTTAATAATACACGCAAACCAACGTGTACGCTTCTTAAATAGCATACGTCCGTTAAAAGGCTAGCGCTCTAGCTCGGATGGGGATATCAAGCCCTATGGATCCATATACTACTACTCGCGCCCACCAATTCTTATAACCGGCAGTTACTAGTTTCCAAAGCTAAGGGATTCTCAGTTCAAACTCAGTATAGAATTTAGTATTTACTTGTGTCCATTGTGTTTAAAATAAAGTGCATGTATTCTCAGCCCAAAAATATATATTGCAAAAGCATTTAAAAGGGGAGCAAATGAAACTCACCTTAGCAGCACATAAGGTCATTCACCAAAAAGTGACCGAAACTCGGAATGTAAAATTAACCTTAGATCTCAACCTAGAGAACATATGTTGGTCAATACATGTCTAATAAGCTAGGTTGGGTCATAGTGTATCACAATCTTAATGCTCAAAACCGATATATGAAAGTTAACAAAAATCATTTCAAAAGTCAACCTGACCCAATATGATCTTTAAATCTATACATGTTTATTATATTAACATAGTATAAGTCTTGATAGTTGAACGAATTTATAGTTTATCAAACTCAAAACATTATTTATTTCAAGAGTTATATTGTATTTGAATGATCATGGAAATTGAATATATTTTAACATTTCATATAGTTTCCCAATACCTGTAAAATCAGATTATAGTGTTTATAAAGCTTTAAAACATGATAAGACAGCCAACTTTGACAATTGTTCAACAGGATGAGACGTGCCTTATATAGAAATTCATTTACTCAATTAGTAATATTTGAAAATCCAATTTATCAATCTTATAAACAAGTTGTTTAAATATCAATTGAAGATTCAAAAACAATTTCAATTAATGTTAATTATAATTCAGTTGACCATAACTTTTAATCCGTTCATCGAAAACATACGATTTCTAAATGAAAAGTTATTAATTTTTCGACAGCTTTCCAACGATATGCATATCATATACCTTTTATCAATAACATATGCATCAAATTCGTGATTCATCATAAACTATCTAACAACAAAATTAAAGCATACAAGCATGCATAACATATATACTCGAGCACTAGACATGGATACACTATTAATATATAAAAGATAATATATAAATGCTTACGTATCAATATTGGGATTCAATATTGTAGAAAAATAGGTAGACGCAACAGAGATGATAAACACTAGTTTGACTTACGAGCAATACTCCCGTATTATACCCATAACTTCCATAGCTATAACCCATAATTTATTTAGCTCTATCCCGTTCAAAAAGCTTGTTTTGAAATAATTCGCTCATGACTCCGTCGTAGTATTTTATGTATAATACTAATAATGGTAATCCTAATACTACTACTAATAATAATATGATTAATAATAGTAATAATAATAATAATATTAATAATATAAATATAAGTACAGAGAGATATAGATTTGATATGTGTGTGTAATTATGAACGAAACGAGTTTGATTTATAAAGGATTTCAGTACCTCGACTCCATGCGATCTCATGGAGTCCACTTGATAAAATCATGCGATCGCATGATGTAGTAGCACAGCTCACCTTCTTGTTTTACTTTGCCGACACTCTCTTAACATATGATACATATATTTATACATTATTTAATTTATAATATATTTAATCTTTAGAATTAATTAAATATTATATTATATTTACGTGCGTAGTAAAAATGTAATTTTTGTTCTAATGTCTCGTACGTTGTCACTCGACTCGTGTACCACTTTCGGTTTTTCGAACGCACTTTCGTACGTTTAGAAAACTAGCCTTTTAATAATTTGACTTACTCATCAATAAATTACCTTATAAAAAATGTAACTTATAAAATTGAGCGTTGTGGTCATTTGTGAAATGCCCCGTTCATATTAATTATAAACGTTTCATATTAATTGGTTTCTTTGCGAGGTTTTGACCTCTATATGAGACGTTTTTCAAATCTTGCATTCATTTTTAAAAACAACCATAACCTTTATTATTGAATAAAGGTCTTAATGACATAATTTAGATTGTCTATCAAAGACAATCTCCTCAAATAAATAAGTTTTTACACAACCCATTACAATATGATCAAATATATTACAACAAATACTCCGAATGCAAGTTTAAACAATATAAACAATTATGCCGACTCCAAATCTTGACCATGGGTTGGCATACGACAGCGGAAGCGTTTTTAATATTCACCTGAGAATAAACATTCTTAAAACGTCAACAAAAATGTTGGTGAGTCATAGGTTTAATTTCTATATAATAATCATAACATTTAATAAGCCACAAGATTTCATTTAATTAAATGCGCAGGATCATTACAACTGCAAAAATCATTCATACGATGAGTCTCCTGGTAACCGACCTTAACATAGAGCGCTTAAGATATCTGGCATCATACATTCCACTATTCAAATGTATGACAAGAACACTTCGAAGTACTAAAGCATTTCCACTATTCGAAAATGGGGGTGGTTGGTACCCGTAGATCTAGCTTTAGGATTCGCGTCAATTAGTGTTTTTCACTAATTCTTAGGTTACCAAGCATAATAATAATAAGTACAGATATCCGGTATAATAAAACAGTCGTAGAATGTAGTTTCATGAACTTGTGCTTATTTTGTAAAACATTTATAAATTTGCATGTATTCTCATCCCAAAATAATTTAGATAGTAAAAATGGGACTATAACTCACTTGTGATGATTTCCGAATAGATGGTGATAAGACTTGGCCTTTTGACAAATTCACGAACCTAATAATAATATTCTTGTGTCAAGATATATATATATATATATATATATATATATATATATATATATATATATATATATATATATATATATAATTAATATTCCATACTTATGATACTTGTGACAATTTTAATTGTCCATTGTTAGTAGTCCAACGTTCGTAGTCCAATAGTCCAATAGTCCAACAGTATAAATATATATATAAATATAAATGCGTATATTGTGTTAGAATTCACTAACACTATAATATATTGTCTTAATATAATAAGACACATAATATGTATATTGTCTGAAGCAATCCGCGACCCATTGTAGACATGTCTCAGGCTCGATCACAACTCAAAGTATATAATATTTTGGAATCCACTTCGACCCACAGCTAACTCGAAATTACTGCCAATGGTGTCTTATAGTTCGTTCCAATAATATATATAGAAGAAATCAAAATGATATGTCAAAACGCTATATACGGATCCACGGTGATCAAGTCATATATATATATGGTGTCTTACGATCTTTATTAAGACTATAATATATTGTCGTAGAACTTAATCACGACTATTATAAATTGTATTTCCATAAGTTTGGGAACAAGACATGTATAAATACATGTAGGATACAAGGTAAGTTAGCTAGGATAAGGTTAGCATCCATTTTTATTAATCAAAACCGTAGCTAAAAACAAGCAAAAATATCCAATTTTGTTTTACCCATAATTTCTTCGTTACAAATCCGTTTTGAGTGATTCGAGTTGCCATGGTTTTGTATCAAACTCAATATTATTAATCCTAACATAAAAAGTATAAGTTTATAGTCGAAAATACAGCTTAGGTGTCAAATAAGAGAAGATAGTCATATCCGTCGTAAGAACGACATCTTGATGACCCTTTTGAAAAATACACTTCCACTTAGAGTTTAACCATGTATTTTGGATATATTTCATATCCATATAAAATAAGAATTTTCACCAAAGGAAATCTTTTAATTCAAAGTTTAAGATAGGTTTTTAAAATTAAACCCAAAACAGCCCCCGATGATCTATGACGGCGTATGTTCAGTTTTAAGGTGTTCTTCGTGTTTACAAGTTTTATATCCTTATGTTAGCTTGACTTACTATCATAATACATGTGTTGAAGTATTTTAAAAGTCAAGTTAGAAGGATTAAATTTATTTGTGAACAAGTTTAGAATTAATCTAAACTATGTTCTTGTTGTTGTAAGTTATAAACTCATAATAAGATAGCTATATGGATATGAATTTAAAAAGATTATGAATAAGGTGACTAACTCAAATTAAATGAACAAAGTTGCTGAGAAAATAAGATGATAATCTTATGATCAAAGATATCCTTGATGGCTTGTAATCCTTGGAGTAGAATCGTTGAATGAACAAAAGTTCGAATAAGATTTCTATCTTGAATTAAGATAGTTATAAGTATATGAATTGAACCAAAGCTTATATATGATTCTTACCTTGATAAAGAGGAGTAGATGAGTTAACAAAGTGTTCTTGAAGCTAGTTTATGATCAAAGTGAATGAAGATTTTCTAGTACTTGAAGTATATGTGTTTAAAGAGTGTTTAAAGGGTAAGAAATGGAGAGAATACTTGGAGTTCTTGTGTGTGAGTATTATGAGAGTGAAGGTAAGTTAAATAACTGATATGAATGAGTAAAAAGAGTGTTAAAAGTCGTGGTTCATGCATATGGTTAAGAGACTTTATCAAAATTTGGAATATAACATAATAATGCAAACTAGAAGTTAAATGTTGGTTTCCACAAGTCTCCATCATGTTTATCCTTGTCTTGTGACTCATTGGGATGCTAAGGAGGCTATAATTGGTATTTCATATTGGTATATACTCATAGTATTTAAGTATAGAAGCTGGGTATGATACGGGTGTAAATACCGAATGAATACGAATAGAATTCTTGATGGAATTGAATGAGATTATAAGTATAGCTATCTTTGTTGAGTATAAGTATGTTAGAATAAATGTTTAAGTCCTTTAAAAGTGTATTATTACAATACATATACATACATTTTAATTTAGAAGTTATTACAACGTTAATCGTTATATATATGTATATAATCTTGAAGTCTTTAAGTTAGTAATCTCATTTTATGTATATAACCAATTGTTATTATATGTAATGAGATACTTAAATATCATTTTATCAAATCATAAGTATATATATATATCCATATATACATCATTATATAATTATTTCGAGTTATGACGTTCGTGAATCGTCAGACAAACTGGGTGGCCAAATATTTGTATAAAATTCATTTCAAATAACCAAATCTTAATAAGTTTGATTGCTTAACATGTTGGAAACATTAATTATGTAAATATTAATCTTCTATATATTAGCGGAAAAATCCGGGTCGTTACAATTTGCTTCTATAAATCAGTGACTCATTGTTTATCAAAATATATTATTTTAAATCAGGACATTTTTTTTGACTAAGTTAATATTATATTTTTGTATATACATATATATATATATATATATATATATATATATATATATATATATATATATATATATATACGTATATTTTCCAATCGAATTATAATGGTTCGTGAATCGTCAGGGTTTGGTCAAGGTTAAATGAATGTAAAATACAGTTTACATTTCTTGAGATTCAACTTAACAAACTTTGCTTATCGTGTCAGAATAATATAAAGATAAAGTTTAAATATGGTCAGAAATTTCCGGGTTGTCACAGTACCTACCCGTTAAAGAAATTTCGTCCCGAAATTTGATTGAGATGGTCATGGATGACAATAAATATGTTTTCATGATGCATGCGAGCTGAAAATTAAAGTTTTATCATCAGCGAGTAATATAGATAAAACAATTTGGTTAGGCGAAGAGTATAAATGAAGTTATCATAAAGGAGTGAAATGAGTAGGTAAAGTTTCGTCATATCTTTTGACGTAGACAGGTTGATTTCCAGAGTTCAAGAGATTTGGAGAAGGTCTTAGTAATAAGATTTGATTCTTCGAAAATCAAGGAAATTAGGATCCGCTTTAAATGCGATCATCTGTTTTGATTACTCTGTCGAATATTTCACTATAAATCCACCCCCTTTGTTTCCTTACTTTTACCATTCCTATACTCAATTCCCAAATTCAAAAGATTGTGAAAATGCTTAATCCAGTTTTGATCCTTGTCCTTATCCTTACTATCGCAACAATTATTCTCCTTTTCCAACTTCCGCCAGAGGAATCTGCTTACTTCTACTTTGCCCTTGGGGTTATAGTGCTTTTAATTCTCCCGTGTCTTTATGTTGCGATAAACATTGATATACACAGTTTGTAATTTATGTGTTATTATCGGGCTTTATATTCTCCCTTATATTTCAAAGTTCCTGCTTCTGTCTTCTATAATTATTGTCATTCCCAGTTAATGCTCTCTTTTATTTGCTGCGATTTATACCCCAATTTCTATTTCGGAGTTTTATCCTTTCGTTTCTTCTTCTTGTGACTAAGCATTGCTTGTAATGGTCCAGAATTCGCAGATATGAATTTCGAAATGAGCATTGTTAATGTTCTAAGAAGAAAATGGTAATGGCACGATCTTGATTTGTTAAATTATCAGAATACACTGAAAAAGAATGAATCATCAAGAAATATTTTCTTGATATTTTAGAGATTAAATAGAATACAAGAGTCGTATGACATAGCACATGATGACGTTATGATCAGTGAATCATCATGTTCCATTTAGAAACTCAGCATAAATTACTGTAATATAATCACGTTGATCAAGTGTCATTATATTATACTAACTCATGCTTCAGTTCCCATTACTACTTAAAAACATTCATATTTTAAACTCGAAGGTTTCAGAATTTAGAAACTAAAATAGTTTCTTTTATGATGTAATACAGATAACGCGAGCAGATAAATGATTTCAGATAAGGATAGTTATGAAAATATCTTCAGAAATATCGAGGATATTTATAATGAAAGATACGATGATATCTTAGAATTTCTAATATCGAAGGATAATGAAGAAGATTTGTCCGTAAAAGTTTAGAGTCAGGAGCAAGGTATTCGTTAATAACTTCAGCAGATACTGAATCATTTGGATTCTTTGAAGGCAGGTTTAGTCTTTGTGATTTATCCACAGCCTCCTTCATGATTTGCTCAATCCGTTTTTCAGTTACAAACCTTCTCTTTTTCTGAGCACACAATTCTTTATCATCAAACTTTTGGCTGTTAAAGTCGTTTACAGTTTTTGCTGCTTCATCAGCTTTTTCAACATTCAGGGTATTGATTCGTAGACTGGTTGCTTTTCAGAATTTCAGAATGAAAGCTCATAATTCTAAGAGATGAATGTTATATGTATGCATATGATATTCTAGTACAGTTTTGAATTCAAAGTATGGCATTTGAAAGATGTAAGAATCTAAGAGTGATGTTTTCTGTTAAATCTGGGCTTGGATTTTGATTTTTCAAAATCAGAATATGTAATCAAATTTGGATGCGAATGGTTGTTTTGATTTCTATGAAAAAATGTATATCATTGTGAAAGTAGTGAATATAGTTGATGATTGTTGAATCAGATTCGAAGAATGTAACATATTATTTGTGAATTTATATATCTTTTGGGTATTACCTACCCATTAAAAGTTTCACAAATAATATTTTGCACAAGAGAATATTATCACAATTTTTATGAAAATATTAGTATGTGTATTTTCTTTAAATGTAATACAGATTTAATGAGTTAATATCATATTAAGCTCATTAAATTTTCAGCTGGAACTAGAAATGAATAATCTCTAAAACTTTTTGACACTACATATTCTCTGCAGAATATTTCTTCGATGAAGTTATGAATCAATACTTCATCGTTTGTTGTTGTTGTTGGTATTCCTTGGTATCTATGGTGCGTATGACGTTGATGTTCGAGGTACAGATTGTGATGTTGAGGTGTGGGATGTAGATGTTGTTGTTGGTGGTGTAATGATATTGTTGGTGTTGATGATGGTGGTACTGTTTATGCCGGTGATGTTGCTGGTGCTTGTAATCTTTGCACCATATTCTCCAAAGCCACTATCCGAGCGCGAAGCTCGTTGACTTCTTCTACTACAACGGGATGATTGTCAGTTCGGACGAGCAGACGAATAAGATCTAGAATTTGAGATAGTATGTAATCGTGAAGAGATACTCGGAAAATGAGAGAGAAAATGGTATTACGAACAGGTTCGCCGGTAAGTGCTTCAGGTTCTTCGCCAAGAGGGCAATGTGGTGGATGGACGGGATCGCCTTCTTCTTGTCTCTAATGATTAAGTAGACTACGAACCCATCCCCAATTTATCCAGAATAGATGATAGCTAATTGGTTGATCCATTCCGGTTACACTGTCTTCAGAGTTCAGGTGAATATCCATATCGGAATAGCTATCGGAGTTTAAGGAATTTGAACTAGATACGGGATCCATCTTGTATTATTAGAGAGATGATTTTTGATAGATTATAGAATTAGATTGGTACTCTTCAATAAATAATATATATATATATATATATATATATATATATATATATATATATATATATATATATATATATATATAATACCAAAATCCCGTAAATTACGGAGAAATTTTCGGAAGATGTCAGAAAAAGTTTACAGTAACAGATATGCAAAGATATGAATTTTTGTCGGTACACTATCTATGCAGTAAATGAGTAAGATGTGTCTAAAATTAGGAGTGATAACCAGGTAATTTCTGACAAGAAATGATAAGTAAAACTCGGTAAAAATAGATACAGTCATAGTCCAGACTCACTAATGCATCCTAACAATTACCAGTTAAACACACTAATGCAAATTCGGGTTCCCTATGACCTCAAGCTCTGATACCAACTGTGATGATCCGTCTAAATCCCTTTGGACGAATACATCATTCATCGATTTCATAGTGAGGTTTTGACCTCTATATGATACGTTTTATAAACATTGCATTCTTTTGAAAAGGCGCACCATAAATGAATATCTAATTCCAAGGTCTTTGATATCTGATGATTTCTACATATAGACAATCACCGTAACTAATAGTTTATAATACTACATCCGTTGACAATGCGGTCAAAATAAGATACATGGTGATGATTTTGTGAATGCAAAGTTTTCTCGAATAAAGCATGTACGACTCCATGCACATAGCTTGTATAACGTATAAGCAAATAACGGAAGACTTCTAGAAACCCGAGAATAAACATGCTAAAAAGTGTCAACACAAAGGTTGGTGAGTTCATAGTTTTAATGTTGCGCATAATCTGTATATAAAGGTGGATCACAAGATTTCAGTTGTTTAATCCGAAACGTTTATCAAAATATTCTACAAAATTGAGCACCCTGGTTACTAAACTTAACGTATATATAATTTGTACCATTTGTATAATCATCTTAATAATACACGCAAACTAACGTGTACAATTCTCAAATAGCATACGTCCGTTAAAAGGCTAGCGCTCTAGCTCGGACGGGGATATCAAGCCCTATGGATCCATATACTACTACTCGCGCCCACCAGTTCTTATAACCGGCAGTTACTAGTTACCAAAACTAAGGGATTTTCGGTTCAAACTCAGTATGGAACTTAGTATGTACTTGTGTCCATTGCGTTTAAAATAAAGTGCATATATTCTTAGCTCAAAAATATTTATTGCAAAAGCATTTAAAAGGGGAGCAAATGAAACTCACCTTAGCAGCACATAAGGTCATTCACTAAAAAGTGACCGAAACTCGGAATGCAAAATTAACCGTAGATCTCAACCTAGAGAACATATGTTGGTCAATACATGTCTAATAAGCTAGGTTGGGTCATAGTGTATCACAATCTTAATGCTCGAAACCGATATATGAAAGTTAACAAAAATCATTTCAAAAGTCAACCTGACCCAATATGATCATTAAATCTATACATGTTTATTATATTAACATAGTATAAGTCTTGATAGTTGAACGAATTTATAGTTTATCAAACTCAAAACATTATTTATTTCAAGAGTTATATTGTATTTGAATGATCATGGCAATTGAATATATTTTAACATTTCATATAGTTTCTCAATACCTGTAAAATCAGATTATAGTGTTTATAAAGATTTAAAACATGATAAGATAGCCAACTTTGACAATTGTTCAACAGGACGAGACGTACCTTATATAGAAATTCATTTACTCGATTAGTAATATTTGAAAATCCAATTTATCAATCTTATAAACAAGTTGTTTAAATATCAATTGAAGATTCAAAAACAATTTCAATTAATGTTAATTATAATTCAGTTAACCATAACTTTTAATCCGTTCATCGAAAACATACGATTTCTAAATGAAAAGTTATTAATTTTTCGATAGATTTCCAACGATATGCATATCATATACCTTTTATCAATAACATATGCATCAAATTCGTGATTCATCATAAACTATCTAACGACAAAATTAAAGCATACAAGCATGCATAACATATATACTCGAGCACTAGACATGGATACACTATTAATATATAAAAGATAAGATATAAATGCTTACGTATCAATATTGGGATTCAATATTGTAGAAAAATACGTAGACGCAACGGAGATGATAAATACTAGTTTGACTTACGAGCAATACTCCCGAATTATACCCATAACTTCCATAGTTATAACCCATAATTTCTTTAGCTCTATCCTGTTCAAAAAGCTTGTTTTGAAATAATTCGCTCATGAATCCGTCGTAGTATTTTATGTATAATACTAATAATGGTAATCCTAATAATACTAATAATAATAATATGATTAATAATAGTAATAATAATAATATTAATAATATAAATATAAGTACAGAGAGATATAGATTTGATATGTGTGTGTAATTATGAACGAAACGAGTTTGATTTATAAAGGATTTCAGTACCTCGACTCCATGCGATCGCATGGAGTCCACTTGATAAAATCATGCGATCGCATGATGTAGTAGCACAGCTCACCTTCTTATTTTACTTTGCTGACACTCTCTTAACATATGATACATATATTTATATATTATTTAATTTATAATATATTTAATCTTTAGAATTAATTAAATATTATATTATATTTACGTGCGTAGTAAAAATGTAATTTTTGTTCAAATGTCTCGTACGTTGTCACTCGACTCGTGTACCACTTTCGGTTTTTTGAACGCACTTTCGTACGTTTAGGAAACTAGCCTTTTACGTTACGCGACGTGTACCCTTATTAATAATTTGACTTACTCATCAATAAATTACCTTATAAAAAATGTAACTTATAAAATTGAGCGTTGTGGTCATTTGCTTCTATAAATCAGTGACTCGTTGTTTATCAAAATATATTATTTTAAATCAGGACATTTTTTTTACTAAGTTAATATTATATTTTTGTAATATATATATATATATATATATATATATATATATATATATATATATATATATATATATATATATATATATATACGTATATTTTCCAATCCAATTATAATGGTTCGTGAATCGTCAGGGTTTGGTCTAGGTTAAATGAATGTATGAATACAGTTTACACTTCTTGAGATTCAACTTAACAAACTTTGCTTATCGTGTCAGAATAATATAAAGATAAAGTTTAAATTTGGTCAGAAATTTCCGGGTTGTCACAAATTCCGATATGGAGTCTCACTCGAGCTCCGAAGGCAGTGTGACCGGAATGGATCAACCAATCAGCCATCATCTATTCTAGATGAATTGGGGATGGGTTCGTAGCCTTCTCAATCATTGGAGACAAGAAGAAGGTGATTCCTTCCATCCACCACATTGCCCTCTTAGCGAAGAACCTGAAGCACTTACTGACGAACCTGTCCGAAACACCATTTTCTCTCTCATTTCCAGAGTATCTCGTCATGATTATATACTATATCAAATTCTAGATCTTATTTATCCGCTTGTCCGAACCGACAATCATCCCGGAGTAATAGAAGAAGTCAACAAGCTTCGCACTCGAGTAGTGGCTTTAGAGAATATGGTGCAAAGGTTACAAGCACCAGCAGCAGCACCGGCAACAACAGTATCACCATCAACAACACCAACAGTACCATTACTACCACCAACAACATCCGCATCCCACACCTCAACATCACAATCTGTACCTCGAACATCAACGTCATACGCACCGTAGATAACAAGGAGTACCAACAACAATGACCGATGAAGTATTGATTCATAACTTCATTGGAGAAACATTCTGCGGCGATTATGTAATCTCCAAAGTTTTAGAGATTATCTATTCTAGCCCTAACCATAAATCAGATGAATGAACCAAAATGATAGAAGGAAGAATAGAAACTCTGACAAGAATGGTGCGTGATTTACAAGCTAGACTTGTTTTATCAGCAGCATCAACAGTACCGTTAGCATCACCAGTACAGTCAGTGCCGTCAGTATCGTCAGAATCAGCAGCACTTAAAACATTACAAGCTCCGCCAGTTCAAGAATCACCGTGGACATCATTACTAATCAACAACGCGTATAATGAAGTATTGATCACAGTAGTGAAATACTCTGTGAAAATTATGTAATCTCTAATGATAGAGATTATTCATTTCTAATTCCAGCCTAAGATCAAATGAGTTTAACTCATCAAATCTGTATTACATCTGAAGAAAATATACATATATTTTCATAAAGATTGTAATAAAATTCTCTGGTACAAAACATTACTTGTGAAATTTTTTTAACGGGTAGGTAATACCCGAGAAATATATAAATTCACAATTAATATGTTACATTATTCGAATCTGATTCCACAATCATCAACTATACTCACTACTTTCACAACAGTATACATTCTTCCATAGAAATCAACACAACCATTCTCATCCAAATTTGATTACATATTCTGATTTTGACAAATCAAAATCCAAGTTAAGATTTAACAGAAGACAACACTCTTAGATTCCTACATTTTTCAAAGCTATACTTTGACTTCAAAACTGTGCTAGAACATCATATGTATATTAACGATTACAATCTGTGCTCAAACCCTTCGAAATTTCTGAAGACACTTCAAATAATGAACAATCGAGATGATGATCCAACCACATGTTACCCACAGTTATGTACCTGAAAACTCTTAAAACTAAAGTAAAAGTTTAAACACGTATCCACAACAGATTCTTTGGAATTTATTAACAAAAATAAATTTGCGATTCCTTTTCAAAGTAGCCAGTTTTGTCACAGCTCTAGCAAGTCAACTTCGACTTTTTAGTTGAAACATCTTATTATAACCTCGATATATACATTTCCCTTTTGCCATCGTTACCGGGGAACCGTTTATGCTCCACCACATTAGCAATAAACTTACCAACAACTCCACTGATCTTTGATTTTTCCGAAAAATCATTATATTTATCAAAACCACATTATTTACTCATCTGCATCTGGTTACGAGAAGTGCCATACGAATCATCGGGAATTAGCAATCAGTATTTTGAAATCTCGCAGCATATCTACGCCAACAGTTATATGTGTACATATAACGAACTTACATACTTCGAATGTGAAGTTTCTGAAAAACACCCCGAACAGCAGAATAGTTATCGAAAGACTGATGAAGCAGCAAAAACTATAAACGACCTTAACAGTAAAAAGTTTGATGATAAAGAATAGTGTGTTGGCAAAGCTCAGAAAAAGAGAAGGTTTGGAACTGGTAAACGGATTGAGCAAAGTATGAAGGAGGCTGTGGACAAATCACAAAGACTAAACCTGCCTTCAAATAATCCAAATGATTCAGTATCTGTTGAAGTCATTAACGAATACCTTACTTGTAACGACCCGACTTTTTCTACTTGCTTTTGTGCCTTGTGTTTTTGCGAAACTGCGTTTTTGTGCGTACTGTGCTACTTTATACTCTGGAATCTTTATACACATGGCTTACTTTCATTTATGTGTTAAAACATGCCTTTAAGTACGTAGGATACTTAACTTGATCACCGGAAGCCTTTATGACCGTTAGTGTCACTTGACGTTACGAACAAACTGCTTACTGCGTACACGTTTAACTTTTGTCATAATCGGAATATTATGACTATGAAATCTTAATTATTATTTCATAATAATAATTACTTGGGTTTATGGATGCTTAATTACGCATAGTAATTTACTTATGCTTACTAGTTAGTCTTGTTGGACTTTCTACCTTGTTGGACCTTAGCCCACCCTACACTAGTTAGTGGACTATATAATTAGCCCAATTATTAATAGCTAGTAACCCATTAATATGTAAGACAAATGCCCATTTATTAGAGGGAACATGCTAGCATTTGTGTCAAGTATTATCCTTAATGTTGCATGAGATCCTAACATAAGCACCAACTTTAGACAACCATTAACCAAAAAGTAAAAGTTAGTCTCCCTTTTCCCCCCATGAAAATCACGGCCAAACCCTCCTCCCCTCACCTCATTCACCTATAAATACAAGCCTTATTCAATCCATTTTACACTTGCTCTCATTTATATTTCACACACACTTACTCTCTTATTTCCTCTCTAGTCTTTCTCACTCTAAAACTTGTAAGTTTTTGAATTTCTTCTTCTTCTTCTTCTCTTACCATTTTCGTGATCATCATCATCAATAAAGGATCAAGCTCTTTAGCTTTGATCTTGATTACATCTTGTAGATTCAAACTTGGATTTGAATCCTTCAAGAACATGGAAGATTCAAGCTTTCTAGCTTTGAATCTTCACCTACTTTGTAGATCTATATCTTTCAACTTTAATCTTGTTATTTTGTTATAAAGATTCAAACTTGTGTTTGTAATCTTCATGTAACTTAAAGATCCAAGCTTTATGCTTCAAGATCTTCAAGAACAACCATGATGCAAGCTTTCTATCTTGAATCTTCATTTCTTTTGTTGGATCTAAGTTTCCTAACTTATGATCTCATTATTTTGTTATAAAGATCAAAACTTGTGTTTATGGTCTTCATGTAACTTAAAGATCTAAGCTTTATGCTTCAAGGTCTTCAAGAACACTAAAGGTTCAAGATTTCTTGCTTTGTGACCTTATAACTTGTGTGAAAAGGATCCAAGCTCTCTAGCTTAGGGTTCCATCACTTCATTTGACTTAGATTATGTTCATACTTGTTTGATTGAGGTAAAGTTTGTAGCTTTAGTTGTAAATGTAACTTGTAATTGTGTTAAGACTAAGGATATAATGTAACCTTGGTTCATCATCCATCTAAGACTCTTAAATGAGTTGTGTTCTTACTTGGTCTTAACATATTGTGTGTTGATGGTAGAATCTTGGTCAAGGTGATGCTAACCCATCAACGAGTTGTACACTTGAAGCTACAAGCATCAAGGATGAGAACCGTGATGAGCATCAAGCACAAAGAACCCCACCGAAGCACCTTGCTTACTGTTTTAGGGGTCTGATCAAACAACCTGGGCTACTGGAAAGTTAATTTTCAGTTAGTTCGGTTCGAGTAGATGATTTTCCGTTTAGACCTCGTCTTAATCCGAGTTACGGTTTAGGATTTATGGCCTTCCGAAAGTCACTACACCCTATTAACGTTGTGCTGAAATTTCTGACCTACTCGCACTTAAACCATCACCACGGTCGAACGAAGACGATTTTGGTTCTGGAAATTGGTCAGCAACTATAGGACTCCCATACAGAGGCATGGCCACTGATTACGCATGTTTTCGATTTACGTAGAGGCCGTAGCAGCTGATCAAATTCAGCCTATTGTTTCGACCTCTATACTTGTTAAACTTACTTAACTTTTATGATGAATGATGATGATGATGATGACACTTAAACTTATTTTATGCACTATTAGAACTTATGAGGATAACATACTGACCTAGTAACCTTTGACTTAGGTTGACGACCTTTCGGACCGACTTACTACTTGCATACTTTCATTATCGACTTTATCGCTCTTATCACTGTGAGTTATAGCATCCCTTTTTACTTTAATTATTTTGGGACTGAGAATACATGCGCTTTTTTGGTTTTACATACTAGGCACGAGTACCTAAACTTTATATATGTGTGGGTTATACAACGGCATAAACTTTCCCCTTAGCTCGGTAACGTTTAGTCATTGGTTTTTGAACCGGTGAACTCGAATATTAGATATGGATCCATAGGGTTTGACATCCCCACTCGGGCTAGTCGCGCTAGCATTTAACAGGTGTTTAATACTTCGTAAACATACGCACTCGCCAAGTGTACTTTTATGGGGTTACAAATGTTAAGTTAGTTACCAAGTGCCCACGGTTAAACATATACTTTTCATACTGTTTTGAAACGCTGTTTGAAGCACTGAAATCTCGTGGCCTACCTTACATTAAAGTTACAACTTAAACTATAGCTCACCAACATTATTGTTAACGCTTTTAAGCATGTTTTCTCAGGTGCTTAGAGGTTTGTTGCTTTCGCTGTTTAGACTTGCTGTCTTGGTGTTTAAACTTGCTGTTAAGGACCTGCTATGCTAGAATTCCGCTGCATAACTTAGAGATGTCTCAATCATGGAACTTTTTGTTTGCATTCGTAATTTATGTTATTTTCAAATAATGACTTGTAACGACCTCACCCTCCACCTCGCCTGCCATTGTTGCCGATTCTCAGATCCCGTCATCGACACACTCCAGTGACTCTGGCGCTTCGTCCTATAGAGCCAGTGGCCATGCACCCGACCCAGTGATCACCTCAGACGGACACGAGGATCCACCGGAGATTCCAGCTCCACTCATCCCAGGACCCTCGGAGCCACAGCACCATTCCAGTGGTGTTGTGATTCTCGGGGAATACGGGGACGTTCCGTTCTGTAATGAGCATAACAATTGGGCTAGACGCCTTCCTGATGGGCATGTCGTGCCGATCCCACCTTTCAGATATCGGATTATGACTACCGGCCGAGCAGAGCCACCTCCATTTGTTTTCGACGACTCATCATCCGACGACTCATCCTCTGATGACTCAAGTGACGAGGATTCTGACGAGGACCCTGAGGAGGCGCCCGTGCAGCCACCCTCTACCCCGCCGAAGAAGCGGTATCGTTTCGATGGTACCGTTATTCCAGGGGTTAACGGAGGTAGGTCGTCCGTTAACGCACATGGACTGAGGACTAGGGTCGCCGCTCGCAAGCGGGTTGTGCCGTATCCTGCCGATCCATTTGTGCGTAAGGCTTACCGTTACGCACCATCTACTTCTAGCGCTGGACCGTCTGCACCACCTGTACCGACTGCACCGCCTGCCCCACCATCTCCCTCCGTCGAGGAACTGACGAAGGAAGTGGAGATCCTCCGTGCTTGGGTAACTGAGCTCGAGGACCAGATGTCCCACGTAATGGACATCCTTTACCCACCGTCACCATAGGGCATTGTAGTAGATTTCATTTAATCTCGTTTGTAGTTTCATGTTTTACTCATGTATTGTACGAACTTATGCGGATGTATGCAACTTATTATTAATGAATGGAACTTATTGTTGTTTACTTTTTGTACGGTGTTCTAATTACGTTACTGTATGGTGATTCTGTGGTATCTGTATCTAGTGCATTACTTAGTTAACATGTGTTGCGTTGATTCCATGTTGGTTGCCATATACTATATTATTATTTATTAAATGCTGGATTTTGACTTAAGTCAAAAATTTTGTTTAGTAGAGCAATGGCAAATGGAAGAGCAGTGCCCACAGCAGCACAAATTGAGGAAATGATTGTTGAAAGAGTAGCCGCAGCTATTGCGGAAATCAACCCACAAGCTCCACCAGTTAACCAGCCCATCCGTAACGGGTGTACATATAAGGAGTTTCAAAGTTGCAAGCCCCACAACTTTGGTGGTACTGAGGGACCAGTTGGATTGACTAGGTGGTTTGAGAAACTAGAAGCTGTGTTCCGTGTAAGCAACTGCTCAGAGATGAACAAAACCAAGTATGCCTCCTATACGCTGTCGTACGGCGCCCTAACCTAGTGGAACACACTTGCTCAGGCCAAAGGTATTGACGAGGCTTATGCTACTCCTTAGGAAGAATTTAAGGGAGCCATGATCGAAGAGTACTGCCCCAGAATAGAGATACAGAAAATGGAGGCTGAGTTCTGGGAGTTGAAAGTTGTGGGAAACGATCTTGATGGTTACAACTGTATGTATCTGGAATTAGCACTGATGTGTCCCACGATGGTTACCCCGGAGTTTAAGAGAATGGAACGATACTTGTGGGGACTTCCCAAGTCCATTCAGGGAAATGTCACCTCTTCTAAGCCACCCAACGTCCCGGAAACTATGCGCATGGCGCACACCCTGATGAACCAGATCACCCGCAAGGAACCTGAGAAAGCGAAATCAGAATCGGGGACTAGTCATGAGAAGCGTAAGTGGGATGGAAACAAAGGAAAGGTCTTTGATCAAAACCCAGCTAAGAGGCATGAGGGTTTCAAGAAACAACGACCCCTAGCTCGAACCCCAACTACAAGGTTAGTCTACCGCAGTGCAAGAGGTGCTACAAGCTGTGACAACCCGGAAATTTCCAACCAAATTTAAACTTTAATCTTTATATGTTTCCGACACCGAAAATTTCCAACCAAATTTAAACTTTAATCTTTATATGTTTCCGACACGGTAAGCAATATTTGTTAAGTTAAATTTCAAGAATTTTAAACTATGTTCATACATTTATTCAACCTCGACCAAGTTCCAACGATTCACGAACCATTAAACGAATATGATTATATATGTATATGTGTATATATATTATAACTTGAAACGTAAACAAAATATTAGATTAAATACTTTATATGATTGTATCTGTTTCAAAATATTTATCAATGGAATTAGAAGATAAGATCAAATGATTGAATTATCAGATATATTGAATTATGATTACAAGTCTCTGTTGAAAGGCCCACGTTGATTTGAGAAATCTTTCCATTTTAACAATATTCGGAAAATGGTAAAGTGATTTATAAATAAGAACAAATTGTCAATCATTGAGAACTAGACAAAGGATAGTGGAAGATTGAATCTCATAAAGACTCGATTGATCTATTTAGTTTCAAACGTACAAAAATGTTTTCAGTTTAAAAAGAACTTTATTATTAAAACGTATATAACTTTTATAAATATCTAGAACCACTTTTGACAACTCATTACTTAACTAGTATGATAAAGATAACGATATTTATATTTTATTTTATTAAATATATATAACGATTTAAATTAATATTATATATATTTATACGCGTATTATACGTACATAGTTTTATACTTTTACTATACTTAAACTTTACCTTTACTTTATTTTTACTTTACTTTAACTTTAATAATTCACTTTAATAATTCATACTTTAATAATTCACTTTAATAATTCACTTTAATAATTCACTTTAATAATTCATACTTTAATAATTCACTTTAATAATTCATACTTTAATAATTCACTTTAATAATTCATACTTTAATTATTCACTTTAATAATTCAAAAATCTATTATAAATAGAATTCAATAGGTTTCATTATTTCATAGAAACTTGAAAATATTTTTCTTTAAACTCTCTCAATCGATTTACATATATATATTTACTCCGTATTATTTCAAGATGTTATTAGTATACATAAAATATTACGACGGAGTGCTGTCCGAGTGATTTCGAAATTGTTTTTTCGAGTAGGATAGGATTAAGAAAATTATGGGTTATAGCTATGGAGGTGATTGAGTATGGTTCATGGGTATGCTCGTGAGGTCAATATAGTGTTTATCATTTTCGTTGCGTCTACGTACCTTTTCTGCAATATTGAATCTCAATATTGATACGTGAGTACTCATAATTTAACTTTTACATACTAATAGTGTATCCCTGACTAGTGCTCGAGTATTTAGGATTATGCATGCTTGTACTTTTGATATTGCCCTTAGACAAGTTAGGTTGAATCTTGAATTAGTTACACTTACGGTTGAGATAAGGTATAAGATATGCATGTCCTTGGAAAGCTAGCGAAAAATTAAGAACTTTTCCTTTAGATATCGAATGGTTTCGATGAACGGATTAGAAGTTATAATCAATTGAATTTTCGATATTTTTATTAAAAATGATTATTATTATCGTCGTTTTTATCGTCGTTCTAGTTTTATCTTATTATTATCATTATTATTATCTTTATCAATAAAAGGGATTTATCATTAAAAATTGTTATTTTTTTTATTATTACTATCGTTATTATCGTTAAAGTTATAATTAGTATTATTATTATTATTATCCAATTATTATTATTATTTTTATTATTATTAGTATTATTATTATTATCATTATTAATATGTATATCATTATTTAAAAATGGTTATTGTTATTGTTATTGTTATTATTACTATATTATCATTAAGATAATTATATTAGTATTATCGTTAATAATGTTATAGTAACTATCATTATTAATATTAGTGTAATTAAAACAAATATTTGTAACACCTAATTATTTTGATTACTATTATTATCATTATTATGAACACGATATAAAAGACGATTAAAAGCTATTAAATGAAACGATTAGGAAATAATGAGTAAGAGTATCATGATGAAATTAAAATATTATAAGATATTGATTTAGATAAAATTATCGTTCTTATTATTTTTATCATTACTATTATTATTATAAGTATCGTTAGTATTAAAACTATCATTTTAACAAAAATTATCATTTTAATAGAAATGTCATTGTTACTATAAAATATCATTATTATTATTATTTTAAATAGAATTATTATTTTAAAGATAATATTAAAAATTATCGTAAATATTAAAGTTATCATAATTAGAATTATCATTTTATCATAATGTCATCTTAGTAATTATAAATATTGATATTTTTATAATAATAATTATTATTACAAAATAATATAACTTTTACTTACTATCATTATAGATATTATTTTATTAAATAAATATGTGATACAAACATATTTTACTACGTGTAATAACTTACTTTAATAATACCTATCATATTATCTTTATGATATTAAATGAACCCTATAAATTTTATTACTTAATATATATAAAAGTATATTTTATTATATAAATTTAATATAAAATTTTATTTATTAATAAATAAATTATATTATTTACTCTAATAAATCTTTTAAAAATATTTAAAAATATAAAACGACGATATTTAAACTATATATTAATCATGTATAGATTTTTAGAAATTATTTTGAGTCAAATTTACTTTTGTTGTCTTTTGCATATTAGTCTCGAGCATTAGGATTGTGGTACACTATGCTTTGACCTAATTTGTTAGACAAATATTGACCAACACATAAATATATATAATTAATTTAGGTTCGTGAATCCGAGGCCAACCTTGCACTTGTTCAATGACGTTATATGCATTTTTACTACGAAATACAGTATGGTGAGTTTCATTTGCCTTTTTACCCTTTATATTTTTGGGACTGAGAATACATGCGCTTTTATAAATGTTTGACGAAATAGACACAAGTAATTGAAACTACATTCTATGGTTGAATTATCGAAATCGAATATGCCCCTTTTTATTAAAGTCTGGTAATCTAAGAATTAGGGAACAGACACCCTAATTGACGCGAATCCTAAAGATAGATCTATTGGGCCTAACAAACCCCATCCAAAGTACCGGATGCTTTAGTACTTCGAAATTTATATCATGTCCGAAGGAGGATCCCGGAATGATAGGGGATATTCTTATATGTATCTAGTTAATGTCGGTTACCAGGTGTTCACCATATGAATGATTATTTTTGTCTCTATGCATGGGACGTATATTTATGAGAAGTGGAAATGAAATTCTTGTGGTCTATTAAAATGATGGAAATAAATGATTATGATAAACTAATGAACTCACCAACCTTTTGGTTGACACTTTAAAGCATGTTTATTCTCAGGTGTTAAAGAAATCTTCCGCTGTGCATTTGCTCATTTTAAAGATATTACTTGAAGTCTTTCATAGCATATTTCGAAGAACGTTGCATTCGAGTCATTGAGTTCATCAAAGATTATTATTAAATCAATTTATAGTTGGATAGTGGATACTATGAAATGGTATGCATGCCTGTCAATTTTCGATGTAAAGAAAGTTTGTCTTTTAAAAACGAATGCAATGTTTGTAAAATGTATCATATAGAGGTCAAATACCTCGCAATGTAATCAACTATTGTGAATCGTTTATAATGTATATGAACGGTTCCTTTCACAAGCACCATACCGGGTACTGTAATGAGTACAAAAGGACCGGGCATATTGGTAAGGACTGCAAGATTCCCACCCCAACGGTGAAGACAAACCCTACTGGACCAAGGCAGTGCTATGAGTGCGGACAACAGGGCCACTTCAAGAATGAATGTCCTAACAAGAGAAAGGACGGCGGGCTAGTGCGTGGAAGAGATTTCAATGTAAACATAAGGGATGCCCGTGAGAACCCTGACTTGGTTACAGGTATATTCACTATCAACAATCTATTAGCTTCTGTCCTATTTGATACTGGTACCGATAGGAGCTACGTTTGTAGACACTTCTGCTCTAAGATAGATTGGTCGTTAGTTCCTTTAAAGGAGAGTATGCTTGTTGAGTTAGCCAATGGAAAACTTGAGAAAGTTGACCAAATTGGCCAAGGAGCTATTATCAACATAGCTGGTGTAGATTTCGAGATTGACTTGATACCCATCAAATTGGGAAGTTTTGATGTGATTGTCGGTATGGACAGGTTGACCAAAGTGAGGGCCGACATTATCTGTGGAGATAAAGCTCTTCGTATACCCCACGGAGAAGGTGAGCCATTGATTTTTTACGGAGAGAGATGTAGTTCAAAGCTGAACCTCATTAGTTGAATGAAAGCACAAAAGATCATGAAGAAAGGACATCTTGCTGTTTTAGCACATGTGAAAATGTTAGAAACCGAGGTGAAGAGTGTGAATGATGTACGAATTGTGAACGAATTTCCCGATGTCTTTCTGAAGAATTGCCTGGATTACCGCCACCGAGAGCAGTGGAGTTCCAGATCAATCAAGTGCTGGAAGCTGCACCCGTAGCTCGCGCACCTTATCAACTAGCACCTTCCGAACTGCAAGAGTTGCATAGTCAACTACAGGAATTGCTAGACCGTGTTATCCAACCAAGTTCATCGCCTTGGGGCGCACATGTTTTATTCGTGAAGAAGAAGGACGGATATTTCCGCATGTGTATCGATTATCGTGAGCTGAACAAGTTGACGATTAAGAATCGGTATCCCCTTCCCAGAATTCACGATCTTTTCGATCAGCTGCAAGGATCCAGCGTTTATTCCAAGATCGATTTGCGATCAGGTTATCACCAGTTGAGGGTGAAGGAGAGCGATGTGATGAAGACTTCGTTTAGAACCCGTTATGGTCACTATGAGTTTCTAGTGATGTCATTCAGTTTAACCAATGCACCTGCCGTGTTTATGGATCTCATGAATCGAGTATGCAAGCCATATCTGGACAAGTTCGTTATCGTTTTCATAGATGATATCCTCATCTATTCCCGAAGTGAAGAAGAACATGAACAACATCTTCGACTAGTGTTGGAACTCATGAGACAAGAGCAACTTTATGCCAAATTCTCCAAGTGTGAATTTTGGTTGAAGGAAGTCCAATTTCTGGGTCATATTGTGAGTGATCAAGGTATCAAAGTTGATCCTGCAAAGATCGAAGCTATCAGCAAGTGGGAAACCCCCACTACTCCAACTCACATTCGCTAATTTCTAGGTCTTGCCGGTTACTACCGAAGATTTATTGAAGGTTTCTCTCTGATTGTGCGTCCTTTGACCGCGCTGAATCACAAAGGGAAGAAGTTCGTTTGGGAAAAAGAACATGAATCAGCATTTCAAAACTTGAAGCAGAAATTGACCACCGCACCTATCTTATCTCTTCCTGAAGGCAGTGATGATTTCGTCGTATATTGTGATGCCTCGAAAAATGGTTTTGGTTGCGTATTGATGCAAAGATCAAAGGTTATTGCCTATGCTTCTCTTCAGCTAAAGATTCACGAGCGAAACTACACTACTCACAACCTCGAGCTTGGAGCCGTTGTATTTGCACTCAAATTGTGGAGACACTATCTTTATGGAACTAAAAGTACCATCTTCACCGACCACAAAAGCCTCCAGCACATATTCGATCAGAAACAACTAAACATGCGGCAGCGACGATGGATCGAGACGTTGAACGACTATGATTGTGAACTTCGTTACCATCCTGGAAAGGCAAATGTTTTAGCCGATGCCCTGAACCGAAAGGAGAGGACGGTACCTCTTCGTGTCCGCGCCTTGAACATCACCATTCATTCAAATCTCAATAGCCAGATCCGGGTAGCCCAAGATGAGGCTCTCAAAGAGGAGAATATTTCTCAAGAACACTTGAACATTCTCGTTTCACGATTTGAGGTTAAGGAGACTGGACTCCGATGCTTTGCCGGAAGGATTTGGGTACCTAGTTATGGAGATCTACGGAGCCTTATACTAGATGAAGCCTACAAGTCGAGATATTCGATTCATCCAGGAGTCGGTAAAATGTACCACGATCTCAAGGAACAGTATTGGTGGCCTAATCTTAAGAAGGATGTTGCAACTTATGTTAGTAAGTGTTTGACTTGCTCGAAAGTTAAGGCCGAACATCAAAGGCCATCTGGATTACTTCAACAACTGGAAATCCCGCAATGGAAGTGGGAAAGGATAACGATGGACTTCATCACAAAGCTACAGAAGACGGTAGGCGGTTATGATACCACCTGGGTTATCATTGACCGACTTACTAAATCTGCACACTTCTTAGCCATGAAGGAAACGGATACGATGGAGAGACTCACTCAACTATACATCAAAGAGGTTGTATCCCATCATGGTGTGCCCTTATCAATTTTCTCAGATCGCGATACCCGTTTTGCTTCTAGATTTTGGTGTTCTTTGCAAGAAGCCTTGGAACTCGTCTCGACATGAGCACCGCGTATCACCCACATACCGACGGTCAGAGCGAACGAACGATTCAGACTTTGGAGGACATGTTGCGTGCCTGTGTTATTGACTTCGGAAAGGCTTGGGAGAGACATTTGCCGCTAGCTGAATTCTCTTACAACAACAGTTATCATTCGAGTATTAATGTCGTACCTTTTGAAGCGATGTATGGCCGCAAGTGCCGATCTCCTATTTGTTGGGCCGAAGTAGGCGAAAATCAAATCACTGGACCCGAGGTAGTTCATGAAACAACCGAGAAGATTGTCCAAATTCAAGCGAGACTTAAGGTGGCACGTGATCGCCAAAAGAGTTATGCCGACCTTAAACGTAAAGACTTTGAATTCAACGTGGGTGACCGTGTAATGTTGAAGGTCGCACCTTGGAAAGGTGTGATCCGTTTTGGAAAGAGAGAAAAGTTAAACCCACGATATATTGGTCCTTTTAAAATCTTGGAGCGTGTTGGACCCGTTGCTTACCGTTTGGATCTTCTGACTCAGTTGAGCGCAGTTCACCCTACTTTTCACGTGTCGAATCTGAAGAAATGTCTTGCCGAACCAGAACTTGTCATCCTTCTCGATGAACTTACGATTGATGACAAACTCCACTTTGTGGAAGAACCTGTCGAAATCATGGACCGTGAGGTTAAGACTTTGAAGCACAATAAGATTCCAATTGTTCGAGTCCAATGGAATGCCAAACGTGGACCCGAGTTTATCTGGGAATGAGAGGATCAAATGATGCAGAAGTATCCTCACCTTTTCTCGACTCCAACACCTGCCTCAGCTTAAAATTTCGGGACGAAATTTCCATTAACAGGTGGGTAATGTAACGACCCGACTTTTTCGACTTGCTTTTGTGCCTTGTGTTTTAGCGAAACTGCGTATTTGTGCGTACTGTGCTAATTTATACTCTAGAATCTTTATACACATGGCTTACTTTCATTTATGTGTTAAAACGTGCCTTTAAGTACGTAGGATACTTAACTTGATCACCGGAAGCCTTTATAACCGTTAGTGTCACTTGACGTTACGAACAAACTGCTTACTGCGTACACGTTTAACTTTTGTCCTAATCGGAATATTATGACTATGAAATCTTAATTATTATTTCATAATAATAATTACTTGGGTTTATGGATGCTTAATTACGCGTAGTAATTTACTTATGCTTACTAGTTAGTCTTGTTGGACTTTCTACCTTGTTGGACCTTAGCCCACCCTACACTAGTTAGTGGACTATATAATTAGCCCAATTATTAATAGCTAGTGACCCATTAATATGTAAGATAAATGCCCATTTATTAGAGGGAACATGCTAGCATTTGTGTCAAGTATTATCCTTAATGTTGCATGGGATCCTAACATAAGCACCAACTTTAGACAACCATTAACCAAAAAGTAAAAGTTGGTCTCCCTTTTCCCCCCATGAAAATCACGGCCAAACCCCCTCCCCTCACCTCATTCACGTATAAATACAAGCCTTATTCAATCTATTTTACACTTGCTCTCATTTATATTTCACACACACTTACTCTCTTATTTCCTCTCTAGTCTTTCTCACTCTAAAACTTGTAAGTTTTTGAATTTCTTCTTCTTCTTCTCTTATCATTTTCGGGATCATCATCATCAATAAAGGATCAAGCTCTTTAGCTTTGATCTTGATTACATCTTGTAGATTCAAACTTGGATTTGAATCCTTCAAGAACATGGAAGATTCAAGCTTTCTAGCTTTGAATCTTCACCTACTTTGTATATCTATATCTTTCAACTTTAATCTTGTTATTTTGTTATAAAGATTCAAACTTGTGTTTGTAATCTTCATGTAACTTAAAGATCCAAGCTTTATGCTTCAAGATCTTCAAGAACAACCAAGATGCAAGCTTTCTAGCTTGAATCTTCATATCTTTTATTGGATCTAAGTTTTCTAACTTATGATCTCATTATTTTGTTATAAAGATCAAAACTTGTGTTTATGGTCTTCATGTAACTTAAAGATCTAAGCTTTATGCTTCAAGGTCTTCAAGAACACTAAAGGTTCAAGCTTTCTAGCTTTGTGACCTTATAACTTGTGTGAAAAGGATCCAAGCTCTCTAGCTTAGGGTTCCATCACTTCATTTGACTTAGATTATGTTTATACTTGTTTGATTGAGGTAAAGTTTGTAGCTTTAGTTGTAAATGTAACTTGTAATTGTGTTAAGACTAAGGATATGATGTAACCTTGGTTCATCATCCATCTAAGACTCTTAAATGAGTTGTGTTCTTACTTGGTCTTAACATATTGTGTGTTGATGGTAGAATCTTGGTCAAGGTGATGCTAACCCATTAACGAGTTGTACACTTAAAGCTACAAGCATCAAGGATGAGAACCGTGATGAGCATCAAGCACTAAGAACCCCACCGGAGCACCTTGCTTACTGTTTTCGGGGTCTGATCAGACCACATGGGCTACTGGAAAGTTAATTTTCAGTTATTTCGGTTCAGGTAGATGATTTTCCGTTTAGACCTCGTCTTAATCCGAGTTACGGTTTAGGATTTATGGCCTTCCGAAAGTCACTACACCCTATTAACGTTATGCTGAAATTTCTGACCTACTCGCACTTAAACCGTCACCACGGTCGAACGAAGATGAGTTTGGTTCTGGAAATTGGTCAGCAACTAGAGGACTCCCATACGGAGCCATGGTTACTGATTACGCATCTTTTCGATTTACGTAGAGGCCGTAGCAGCTGATCAAAGTCAGCCTATTGTTTCGACCTCTATACTTGTTAAACTTACTTAACTTTTATGATGAATGATGATGATGATGATGACACTTAAACTTATTTTATGCACTATTAGAACTTATGAGGATAACATACTGACCTAGTAACCTTTGACTTAGGTTGACGACCTTTCGGACCGACTTCCTACTTGCATACTTTCATTATCGACTTTACCGCTCTTATCACTGTGAGTTATAGCATCCCTTTTTACTTTAATTATTTTGGGACAGAGATTACATGCGCTTTTTACATTTTACATACTAGGCACGAGTACCTAAACTTTATATATGTGTGGGTTATATAACGGCATAAACTTTCCCCTTAGCTCGGTAACGTTTAGTCATTGGTTTTTGAACCGGTGAACGCGAATCTTAGATATGGATCCATAGGGTTTGACATCCCCACTCGGGCTAGTCACGCTAGCATTTAACGGGTGTTTAATACTTCATAAACATACGCACTCGCCAAGTGTACTTTTAGGGGGTTACAAACGTTAAGTTAGTTACCAAGTGCCCACGGTTAAACATATACTTTTCATACTGTTTTGAAACGCTGTTTGAAGCACTGAAATCTCGTGGCCTACCTTACATTACTGTTACAACTTAAACTATAGCTCACCAACATTATTATTGACGTTTTTAAGCATGTTTTCTCAGGTGCTTAGAGGTTTGTTGCTTCCGCTGTTTAGACTTGCTATCTTAGTGTTTAAACTTGCTGTTAAGGACCTGCTGTGCTAGAATTCCGCTGCATAACTTAGACATGTCTCAATCATGGAACTTTTCTTTTGCATTCGTAATTTATGTTATTTTCAAATAATGACTTGTAACGACCTTTGTGTCACGTTATCTTTTGTAAACGCTATCTTTTTATGAATGCAAAACTGGTTTTCAAACAGCATATAGTGTTTGACCTTGTAATGATCCTGTTGTTGATCCGTACACGATGGTTTCGTACGGGGCGTCACATTACTCCTTACTCTAAAACCCTTGCGGACAATATTCTTCATCATCCTCTGATCTTAGATATTCTAAGATGTCATCGTATCTTTCATTATAAATATCTTCGATGTTTCTGAAGATATCTTCATAACTATTGTTATCTGAAATTATTTACCTCTTCGCACTATCTATGTTATATTATAAAAGAAACTATTTTAGTTTTTAAATTTTGAAACCTTCAAGTTTAAAATATGAATTTTATTGAAGTAGTGTTGGGAACTGAAGCATGAGTTAGTATAATATAATGACACTTGATCAACCTGATTATATTACAGTAAGTCATGCTGAGTTTCTAATGGGACGTGATGATTCACAGACCATAACGTCATCATGTGCCATGTTACACGACTCTTACATTCTATCTAATCTATAAACATATCAAGAATATATTTTTTTGATAGTTCTATCTTTTCTCTTGAATTCTAGTAATTTGACAAATCAAATCGTGCTACTACCTTTCCTTTCTACTATTATATGATAATTTGAAACTCCATACCTACGAATTCTGGACCATTATTCGCTTGACTTAAGGTCGAGAAGAGAAAATAAAAGTATAGGACTCTAAAATATAAGGGAAGAAATAAAGCTCAACGACAACTCAGAAATTACAAACCGGGTATATCGATGCATATAGCAATATAAAGACACGGGAGAACTAAAAACACTATAAACCCAAGAGTATAGTAGAAGTAAATAGATTCCTCCGACGACAGATGAAAAAGTAGAATGACGGATATGAAAGTTAGGAATATATCCAGAATTAAAACTGGATGGAGCATATTGACAAATGTTTTGAAATATGAATTGAAGTATAAAAGATGAGAGTTGTGGAAATAATGGAACGAAAGAGGTTCATTTATAGTGAAAATATCAGACAAAGCAATCGAGACAGATTATCACATTTAACCAAAGAGGATTCTAATTCCCTTAATTACCGAAGAATCAAATCTTATATAGATTTCAAAGATTTTCTTTAAATCCCTGGAATTCCGGAATTCAACCATGACCACGTCAAAAGTTAAGACAAAACTTTATTTCACTCACTATTTTGTGATAGCTTCACTCATACACTTCGAATAATCGAATCATTTTATCCATATTACTATATAGTAATAAAATTCTATTTTATCAACCCATATTCATCATGAAGACATTCTTATTGTTAACCATGACAACCACACTCAAATTTTAGGACGAAATTTCTTTAACGGGTAGGTACTGTGACGACCCGGAAAATTTCGAACAAATTTAAACATAATCTTTATATAGTTTCGACACGATAAGCAAAGTCTGTTAAATTGAATCTCAAAAATTTTGAACTGTGTTCATGTATTCAATTACCCACTGACTACTCCCGACGATTCACGAACTAATGTGTGTGTGTGTGTGTGTGTATATATATATATATATATAAGTGTATATATATAATATTTGAGTCAATAAAAATACAATTAAATCAATTGAGTTAATTATGTAAAATATTACAAAAGATAAAAAGTTGTTATTTAAAAATGAAGCTATATATATAAATATATATATAATTTCTATTATATTGTAAAACGTATTAATAATAAATATTTAATAAAAGTTAATTATACATAAGTAATAATACATATATATATAACACAAGTATAAACATAATTGTTATAATGATATTGTTGTTACTTTTAATATTAATATCAATACTAGTGTTATTAATATTATTTACATATATAATCTATAGATATGAATTTGATATATAAATTTCTATAATATTATTATTACTAATATTATTGTTATTATTAATAATATTAGTATTATTATTATAATCAGTATTATTATTATTAATAATATTATTGTTATAAATTTATCATTATCATTAGTAATAATACTATTATTATTATTATTATTATATTATTATAAATTTGTATTATTATAATTTATAATATTAAAAGTAGTATTATTATAGTTATATTCATTAATAATATTATTATTACTTATTCCATTCAAATTCTTATTATTATGACTTATTGTTATTATTACTTTTATTATTATTATTATTATTATTATTATTGTTATTATTATTATGATTATTATTTGAATTATTATTAATATAATTATAATTAAAAATTTATAATAATAATTATATAAGATCATACGCGTGATTATAGAATCCAAATCAGTTTCATGTATCTATCCTACTATGTTTGATTTTTCCTTCTGTCTCAAACTCAATACAAATCACGACTTAATCAAAGAATAATCTAAAAATCTGTTACATATCAATTTCATATTTTTTTTTATTTCCTGTCAATAATTCTGTCGACCAGCCAATTTGTCATAAAATCCAATCAATTTTTGTTGTTAAACGAAACCAATTGACATACATTATCAACCATAATTTGCCATTACTCCTTACACCCTTTACTCGATCGAAATTTTCCAAAAACACCCAAGAACACAGGCGACTGCTCTGTTCTTGCTATATTTTTCAATTTATTCGAATTTGAAATCAATTACAAAATGTATTAATGCAGATATGTTATAAACCTTCTTCTTAAACTATTTGGAAAACCTTAAGTTCCAATTTTATCTATCGAGTTCGTATTCTGGAGTCAAAGTTGATTTTTCAAAAAGTCAAACTCTTTGTTCATCATAAAATTTGAGTTCAATTCGATGTTTTAAATTCAATTGATGTTACAGAAAGTTTTTAGAAGGGATTTGAAACATATTTCATGTTGTGATCATGGTCTAAAACACACTAAAATATCGAATATGATTTGGAGTTTAAAAATGAGTATATTGGTCTGTTACAGCAAAATTTTTGTTATTTATTCTATTAAATGATTTCAATAACAACTATGAATCATTTCTGGTTGATTTAAAATTTCTGAATTCAACAAGTAATTGGTATTTAGTGATGATTCGAACCATGGATAAATTTGAGTTGAAAAGATGAAGAATGTGTAACAATTTAAAACGGGTTATATATAATTTCGTGGGGATAAATTCCAGAAAAAGAGATACGGTGTATTGGCTAGAGTGTGTTGTTTGTGAGCGAGAGGTCCCGGGTTCGAGTACCTGATGAGGCAGTATATTTTTTTAGGCCGTTTTCCTTGAAGGTAGCATCATTTTTTTTTTTTAGTTTTATTATTATTATTATCATTTTCATTATTATTATTATTATTATTATTATTATTGTTATTGTTATTATAAATTGTTATTATTATGATAAAATTTATGATATGATTATTATTATTATCATTTTAGTTATTATTAAGTAATATCACTAATTATTATTATTATTATTATTATTATTATTATTATTATTATTAGTTTTATAATTATTATTAGTATTACAAATATAAGTATTAGTTACTATTTATTATTATTATAAAAATTATAATTACAATTATGATTGTTATTATTATTATTATTATTATCGTACAATTATGATTTTGATTATTAATAAGTATTATACGTTTATGAACTAAACTTGGAAATTATGGAAACTCTTATGATCTTGAATAAGATAAGTATTTAGATAAATATAAGATTTATATTGATTAGGATATAACTATGATCGTGCATATTGTAACAAAATAGCTATACATATGTAAGTATAGAGATAACGCCGTTAAGTTCTTAAGATGGTAATAAGTATTATTAATAATATTATTATTATTATGATCACTACTAATATTTTATTATTATTATTATCATTTTTACAAAAAAAAAATATTAATTTATTATCAGTAAAACTAACATTATTTGCATTAACAAGTAATATCTAGGTCATTTATTAAAATAATTTTGATTATGAAAATAAAGGTTTTAATGACATTAATAAGGTTATAAGTAAAGATTATATATATATAAATGTATTTAATATACATAACTTAACTATATTAAAAATTGTATATATAAAATGAAAATATATGAATAATGAAACCTATAAATTATTAAATATATAAATTACATCACTAATAATAATATATATTTATTCGATTACGATTATATGTATTAATGAATATACAAATGATATAGGATCGTGAATCCGAGGCCAACCTTGCATTATTCAATGTCTTCATATGTATTTTTACTTCAAAATACAGTATTATAAGTTTCATTTGCTCCTTTTTTAAATGTTTTTGCAATATATATTTTTGAGACTTAGAATACATGCGCTGCTTTTATAAATGTTTTACGAAATAGACACAAGTACTCGAAACTACATTCTATGGTTGGATTATTAAACCGAATATCACCCCTTTTAGCTTGGTAACCTAAGAATTAGGTAGACGAGAGGTTCTGTTCCTAATTGACGCGAATCCTAAAGATAGATCTATTGGGCCTAACAACCCCCATTAAAGTTATGGATGGCTTTAGTACTTCGAGATTATATTATACAGACGAGAGGTTCTCTTTAGGGATATTCTATGCATTAGAGTTAATGTCGGCTACCAGGTGTTTAATCCATATGAATGATTTTATCTTTATGCAGACGAGAGGTTCTGCTTATAAATATGAAAATCTTGTGGTCTATTAGAATTATGGAAATGATCGATTATGATAAACTAATGAACTCACCAACCTTTTGGTTGACACTTTAAAGCATGTTTATTCTCAGGATTGAAAGAAATCTTCCGCTGTGCATTTGCTCAATTTAAGGATAATACTTGGAGTCATTCATGGCATATTTCAAAAGACGTTGCATTCAAGTTATTGAGTTTAGTAAAGATTATGATTAAGTAAATGACAGATTAGATCATTTATAGTTGGATATTATGAAATGGTATGCATGCCTGTCAACTTTCGATGTAATGAAAGTTTGTCTTTTAAAACGAATGCAATGTTTGTAAAATGTATCATATAGAGGTCAAATACCTCGCAATGTAATCATATATTATTGTATTTGTTCTTATGGATTAGGACGGGTCTTTACCATGAGGGCTGCTAAGAGCAGATTTTTATTGGTATAGATCAATAGTAAATACGTCTAAAAGCTGCGTACAATACGAGTACATCTACTGTACGTATACGAGTAGAATTATTGATGAAAACGAATGAGAATGAAATTGTAAGCATATTTGTTAAGTAGAAGTACTTTGATATGTGTCATGAAGTCTTTCAAAAATGTATCAATACATCTTAATACATTACATGTATATGCATTTTAACTGCGTCGTTACATGTACATGTTGTTTCGGAACCTTTAAGTTAACGATTTCGTTAAATGTAATTAATCCCATTATTATTAAATCTAATGAGATATTAAATTGTTACATTATCATGATAACATGATGTACTAATGTATCTTAATATGATATATAAATATTAAGACGTTATTACAACGATAATCGTTACGTATAGATATCGTTTCGAATTTATTAAGTTAGTAGTCTTGTTTTATGTATAAGGTTCATTGTTAATATACATAATGAGATACTTAATTATCATTTCATCATGTTAAACATATATATATGTTCATATATATAATATCATATCATATACATGTTATAACATTCGTGAATCATCGGACAAACTGGGTGGTCAAACGTTAACACTAAATCCGTTTCAGTTAATCAAGTCTTCACAAGTTTGATTTCTTAGCATGTTAGAAACATTTATTCATGTAAATATTAATCTCATATAATATATAATCATGGAAAAGTTTGGGTCACTACAGTACCTACCCGTTAAATAAATTTCGACCCGAAATTTTAAGTAGATGGAGGTGTTGAAGCATCATCTGGAAATAAGTGCGGGTATTTCTTCTTCATCTGATCTTCACGCTCCCAGGTGAACTCGGGTCCTCTACGAGCATTCCATCGAACCTTAACGATTGGTATCTTGTTTTGCTTAAGTCCTTTAACCTCACGATCCATTATTTCGACGGGTTCTTTAATGAATTGAAGATTTTTATTGATTTGGATTTTGTCTAAAGGAATAGTGAGATCTTCTTTGGCTAAGCATTTCTTCAGATTCGATACGTGAAAAGTATCATGTACGCCGGCAAGTTGTTGAGGTAATTCAAGTCGGTAAGTTACTGGTCCGGCACGATCTATAATCTTGAATGGTCCAATGTACCTTGGATTCAGTTTCCTGTAAAGACCCGTCCTAATCCATAAGAACGAATACAATAACATATGATTACATCGCGAGGTATTTGACCTCTATATGATACATTTTTCAAACATTGCATTCGTTTTAAAATACAAACTTTCATTACATCGAAAGTTGACAGGCATGCATACCATTTCATAATATCTATCTATAAATGATCTAATCTGTCTTTTACTTAATCATAATCTTTACAGAACTCAACGACTTGAATGCAACGTCTTTTGAAATATGCCATAAATGATTCCAAGTAATATCTTTAAAATGAGCTAATGCATAGCGGAAGATTTCTTTAATACCTGAGAATAAACATGCTTTCAAGTGTCAACCAAAAGGCTGGTGAGTTCATTTGTTTATCATAATCATTCATTTCCATCATTTTAATAGACCACAAGAATTTCATTTCCAGTTCTCATAAATATACGTCCCATGCATAGAGACAAAAATCATTAATATGGTGAACACCTGGTAACCGACATTAACAAGATGCATATAAGAATATCCCCTATCATTTCGGGAAATGTTTCAGACATGATAAAAACAACATCGAAGTACTAAAGCATCCGCAACCATGGATGGGGTTCGTTAGGCCCAATAGATCTATCTTTAGGATTCGCGTAAATTAGTAGACCGGTTTACTAATTCTTAGGCTACCACGCAAAAGGGGCATACTCGGCTTCGATCATTCAACCATATAATGTAGTTTCGATTACTTGTGTCTATTTCGTAAAACATTTATAAAAGCGCATGTATTCTCAGTTCCAAAAATATATATTGCAAAAGCATTTAAAAAGGGAGTAATGAAACTCACCATACTGTATTTTGTAGTAAAAATACACATGACGACATTGAACAAGTATAGGGTTGGCCTCGGATTCCCAAACCTATATCATTTGTATATATTAACACATATAATTGAAATCGAACGAATTTATATATATATATATATTTATTATTGGTATTATTTTATATTAATAACCTGTATGTTTCATAAATGTATTCATTTTATGTATTTTAAATAAATAAAAATATAGTTATATTATATGTAGTAAGTATAGTTTTATATATCTAAAAGTTACTTGATAAAATAATATTAATGTTAAAAAATAATAATAATAATGAAAATAAAAATAATAATGATAATAATAATACTATTGTTAATAATAATATTAATAACTTTACTACTAATGATAAAATTGATAATAATAATAATAATAGGAGTAATAATAATAATAATAATAATAATAATAATAATAATAATAATAATAATAATAATAATAATAATAATAATAATAATAATATTAATAATAATAATAATAATAATAATAATAATAATAATAATAATAATAATAATAATAATAATAATAATAATAATAATAATTATAATATTACTACCTCAATAGAAAAAAAAATGTCACTGCTCGGGCTCGAACCCACGACCTCTCGTTTAACACACACACCCCCAACCAATGAACCATTCGTTTATTTTAGTTTTAACCCGTTCGATCATCTATTTAATATGTATTAAACTGTATATCTTCATCATACAATATCATTATCGTAACAACAGATCATCATCATCATAGGCTTAACATCATCATGCATCATCTTCACTTATCATTGATATCTATCATCATCTAAATCATAACCATAGTCGTTAACAATATTTCATGTATCACCATGAATAAAACAGTTACCATCATCATCGATTTCATCTCTTCACCATGAATAATAATCTCTATCATTATTTTCATCACTAACATAATCGATCACTACCAACACCGAGTTCATAATTTATCATCATCTATCGTCGTCATCATCACATCATAATTTTGTATTCATCGTCCCCATGATCATAATCATGGGTTCCACTCAATTTAACATCAAAATATATAAAAACAAAAAAATATGGAACGTCCTTTTTGGAGTAGTCAATTTTGGTCGGCCATGAATAGATATTTTGTTCCACTTGTTTAATCAATAATGCATTATATATTACTATACTATATCCAAGTTGAACCAACTGTAAACATGTCCATATTCTTTTCATTTTGCTAAAGTGTTCAAAGATTGTGGGTTGTGGATTGCAACAATTATAATGGTTCAGTTTTTGAGGTTGAATGGAAATAGCAGCGTTAAGCAAGCAGTAGCAAAAGAAGCTGGTAACAGTTTGTTTTAAGTGGTTAGTATTAGTTTGTAGCCATGATATAAACAAAATGGAAGGAGGGCGGTTATGGTGGTCGAAATGGGTTTGTGGGTATGATGTGATCTGAAGAAGAAAAAAAAGACATGATTCATGGTGTATACGGTTGGTATGCAATAACCTGAATTGAAATTGTCTCTAGAAGGTGGCATGTGGTTTAATAGGGAACATGGAGGCAAAGTTACCAGGTGGTTTACGGTTAAAAAAACAAAGAAAAAATTGTATTACGATGGTTGTTTGGTTGGGTTCACATAGGTTACCTCAGAAATAGACTAGCCAAGCAGTACACTTATGGAGATGGAAGGTTTGGAGATTGGTGGTGGATCGTGGTTGGTGTTGACGATTTGAAAGGAACAGAAAACAAAAGTTTATCGTGGTTTTTAATGTTTGATGGTGATTATTGTTGATGGTGGTTGTGGTTGTAATTGTGATGGCGTAATGATCAAGTTAGAGCAATGGAATGGTGATATTGGGTTGATATTAGCAATAAGAACGAATGGGTGTTTGGTTATATCTATCATAGCATATAATATGTATATGTATTATGAGTTAGTGGAAATCAATCAAAACACATAATAATTGAATACAATAATCAATCACATATGTCATATTCCATTCTCAATTCTCGATCATATAATTGATTCTTTACAACTCATAAAGTAATGATATGAATATAATATTAATTATAATATAATTTAAGAATTAAAACGTGCGATAATATTAGCCGTCGTCTACTATTTCATTTACGGACGGAAATTCGTGCTCCGTTGATGATTAGTGGCGGATAAAAGTCTTCCAGAAAAATCCCAAATTTTTAAATTAAATATATTTATTTATTTTGGTCATTATGATATAAAATTCGAGTATTAACTATTAAATAAAAATTACATTAATTATTCACTCCCAACCCCAAGTAAAATATGAAAAGTTTTAAAATTCATTAAATAGTTTCTAAATACATTTTTAATAAGTCTAAAATTTGTAAAACTCATTTTCGGATCATCGTTTATTTTAAAATCACATACGTTCGAATTTAACTTGTTTAATATCGATCGACTGACAATCGAGTGCTATTATCGTTTACTAATAAATTCAAAACCATATAAATATACATTCAATATACCTTACATATATATATATATATATATATATATATATATATATATATATATATATATATATATATATATATATATATATATAGATTTATTTTAATAATAATATCATATATGATTTTATTTACAAAATAAATTAACTCGTATAATATTTTAATTTATAATAATTACTATATCTATATATATATATATATATATATATATATATATATATATATATATATATATATATATATATATATATATATATATATATATATATATATATATAAATATATATGTATCATTTACAATTAATGGTTCTTGAATCGTCGGGAATAGTCGAAGGGTATTTGCATATATGATCACAGTTCAAAATTTTGAGATTTCAACATTATAGACTTTGCTTATCGTGTCGGAAACATATAAAGATTAAGTTTAAATTTTGTCGAAAATTCCCGGGTCGTCACAGTACCTACCCGTTAAAGAAATTTCGTCCCCGAAATTTGATAGAGGTCATCATGGCTAACAATGAGAATGTTATTATGACGATTTTAGAGTTTTATCATGTTTAAGAAGTATGGATAAAATAATTCGATTACCCGAAGCGTATGAGGGAAGTTATCGTAAATAAATGAAATAAGATTATAGTGATTCGTCATATCTTTTGACGTCATCACAATTTGATCTCCGAATTTAAAGAAAATCTTTGTAATCTATATTGGATTTGATTCTTCGGCGATTAAGGAAATTTTGATTCTCTTCGATAATTCTTCTTGATTTCTCTGTCGGGTATTTCACTAAAAATCCACCTCCTTCGTTTCCTTACAACTCACACCTTCTATTCTTTCTCTCTTAACTCATATCTTAAGTATTTGTCAATATGCTCCATCCAGTACTGATTCTCGATATACTCCTTACTTTTATATCTTTTGTTCTTCTTTTTCATCTGCCGCCATAGGAATCTATTTACTTCTACTACACTCTTAGTTTTATAGTGTTTTTAGTTCTCCCGTGCCTTTATATTGCCATATGCATTGATATATATGGTTTATAATTTCTGATTTGTTGTTGGACTTTATATCTTTCCTTATATTTCAAAGTCTCTACTTCTGTCTTCTATAATCATTGTCATCCACAGTTAATGCTCTCTTTTATTAGCGGCGATTTATATCCCAATTTCTATTTCGGAATTTTGTCCTTTCGTTTCTTCTTCTTGCGATTAAGCACTGCTTGTAATGGTCCAGAATTCGCAGATATGAATTTCGGAATGAACATTGTTAATGTTCTAGGAAGGAAATTGTAATGGCACGATCTTGACTTGTTAAATTATCAGAATACCTCGGAAAAGGCCGAATCATCAAGAAAATATTTTCTTGATATTCTTAGTGGTTAAATAGAATACAAGAGTCGTGTAAAATGGCACATGATAACGTTAGAATCTGTGAATCATCACATTCCATTTAGAAACTCAGCATGACCTAATATAATATAATCACATTGATCAAGTGTCATTATATTATACTAACTCATGCTTCAGTTCCCAACACTACTTCAAAAACATTCATATTTTAAACTCGAATGTTTCAGAATTTAGAAACTAAAATAGTTTCTTTTATGATGTAATACAGATAGCGCGAAGAGGTAAATAATTTCAGATAAGAATAATTATGAAAATATCTTCAGAAATATGGAGGATATTTATAATGAAAGATACGATGATATCTTAGAATTTCTAATATCAGAGGATGATGAAGAATATTGTTCGCAGGGGTTTAGAGTCAGGAGCAAGGTATTCGTTAATGACTTCAGCAGGTACTAAATCATTTGGATCCTTTGAAATCAGGTTCAGACTTTGTGATTTGTCCACAGTCTCCTTCATACTTTGCTCAATCCGGTTTCCAGTTCCAAGACTTCTTTTTTTCTGCGCTTTGCCAGCACACTTATTCATTATCATCCAACTTTTACTGTTAAAGTCGTTTATAGTTTTTGCTGCTTCATCAGCATTTTTCCATTTTCGGAGAACCAATCCGTAGTTCGGAGTGTTTTTCAGAAACTTCACATTCAAATTAAGTCCAGAAGATAGATGTTATATATACACATATAACTGTTGGCGTAGACATGCTGCGAGATTTCAAAATACTGATTGCTAATTCCCGATGATTCGTATAGCAAATTCTCGTTACAAGATGCGAATGAGTAAATGATGGGGTTTCGGTAAATATAATGATTCTTCGGAAGGTCAAAGATCAGTGAAGTTGTGAATAAGTTTATTGCTAATGTGGTGGAACATGAAAGGTTCTCTGGTAACAAAAGGGTAATCATATATATCAAGATTATGATAAGGCTACTCCGAATGAAAAATCGAAGTTGTCTTGCTGGAGCTGTGATGGAATTTGCTACTTTGAAAAGGAATTGCAAAGTTATTTTTTTTTTTTTTTTTTTTTTTTGCTAATAAATGCCAAAGGATCTGACACAGATTTGTGTTAAATTATGACTTTGGTTTCGAGAGCTTTTTAAGTACATAACTGTGGGTAATATGTGGTTGGATCATCATCTCGATTGCTCATTATTTGAAGTGTCTTCAGAAATTTTCTAAGGGTTTGAATACAGATTGTAATCGTTAATATACATTTGATGTTCTAACACAGTTTTGAAGTCAAAGTATAGTTTTGAAAGATGTAGGAATTTAAAAGTGATGGTACCGGTTATATCTCGAATTGAATTCTGAGGTTTCAAAATCAGAATATGTAATTGGGTTTGAATGAGTATGGTTGTTTTGATTTCTATGAAAGAATGTATATTATTGTGAAAGTAGGAAGTATAGTTGATAATTTGCTTAATCAGATTCGAAGAATGTAACATATTAATTGTGAATATATATATATATATATATATATATATATATATATATATATATATATATATATATATATATATATATATATATATATATATATATATATATATATATATATATCTCGGGTATTACCTAACCGTTAAAAAATTTCACAATTAATATTTTGTACAAAAAAAAAATTATTACAGTCTTTATGAAAATATATATGTATATATTCTCTTCAGATGTAACATAGATTTTAATGAGTTAATGCTAAATAAAACTCATTCGATTTACGGTTGGAACTAGAATTGAATAATCCCTTGAAGGCTTTAGAGATTACATAAGTATTTCTTCAATAATATTGAAATTATGAATCAATACTTCGTTATTTGTTGAGGCGGGATGTTGATTTTCGTTAAATTCTTGTGAACTTCGCAAAGTACGAATGATGTTATCTGAAAAGTTTCGGGTACATTGATGATGAAAGTGTAAAATCAAATGTATACTTGATTTATTATGAATTGGAATTTGTTGAATTGAGACAGAGATTGTAGTTAACGATGATTAAGTTGCGGGCGAAGGACGTACATTATTGCATATTTGTAATATGAATTAACCGAGTAGTTAAGATTCACACACAATAGCTTAGCACGGAAAGATTTATTTTTATTTCAAAATATATATATATATATATATATATATATATATATATATATATAAAATATACATATAATTTCTTCAGAGGGAATGAGTTAATTCTTCATAACTTGTTGATACAATATACACGTTATTGATTCGTAATGATGTCCACAGTGATTCTTGAACTGACAGAGTTTGTGATGTTATAGGTGTTGTTGATTCTGATGCTGACTGCACTGACGATGCTGGTGACGCTGACGGTACTGTTATTGCTATTGGTAAAACAAGTTTAGTTTGTTAACCACACACCATTTTTGTCAGGGTGTCTACTCTTCCTTCTATCATTTTGGTTCGCTTAACTGATTTATGGTTAGGGCTAGAATAGATAATCTCTAAGACTTTAGAGATTACATAATTGCCGCGAAATATTTTTCCAATGAAGTTATGAATTAATACTTCGTCAGTTATTGTTGTTGGTACTCCTTGGTATCTATGGTGCGTATGACGTTGATGCTCGTGGGACAAATTGTGAAGTTGCAGTTTACGACGCGATTGTGGTTGGAGGTGGTAATGATACTGTTGGCGTTGATGATGGTGGTACTGGTTATGCTACTGGTGCTGCTGCAGGTGTTTGTAATCTCTGCACCATATTCTCCAAAGCCACTACCCAAACGTGAAGCTCGTTGACTTCTTCTATTACACCAGGGTGATTGTCGGTTCGGAAGAGCGGATAAATAAAATCTAGAATTTGATGTAGTATATAATCGTGATGAGATACTCTGGAAATGAGAGAGAAAATGGTGTTTCGGATTGGTTCGCCGGTAAGTGCTTCAGGTTCTTCGTCAAGAGGGCAATGTGGTGAATGGAAGGGATCACCTTCTTCTTTTTTCCAATGATTGAGGAGGCTACGAACCCATCCCTAATTCATCCAGAATAGATGATGACTGATTGGTTGATCCATTCCGGTCACACTGCTTTCGGAGCTTGAGTGGGATTCCATTTCGGAATCCGAGGGACTTGATCTGATGACGAATTCCATTTCGTACGATTGGATAGAGTATTTTTCGATATAAAATGATTTTTCGGCTATCGGGTGGTATTCTATTTACATAGGATATCTATATATAGAGATCAAAAGATTTCGTAGATTACGGAGAAATTTACGAAATATATCAGGCAAAGTTTAAAGTAACAGATACGATAAGATATGATTTAGCAGATACGCTAAGATATGAATTTTTTCTATACACTACTCATGCAATTAATGTATCAAGACGTGTCTAGACTAATAATAATATACAGGTAATTTCCTAAGGATGATAAGCAGATGATTTCCGACTAGAAATAATAAGCAAAACATTTGACATGCAGACACGGTCGAATTCCAGACTCACTAATGCATCCTAACGACTTATCAATTAGACACGCTAATGCAGACCTGGTTCTCTAAGACCACCGCTCTGATACCACATGTAAAGACCCGTCCTAATCCATAAGAACGAATACAATAACATATGATTACATCGCGAGGTATTTGACCTCTATATGATACATTTTTCAAACATTGCATTCGTTTTAAAATACAAACTTTCATTACATCAAAAGTTGACAGGCATGCATACCATTTCATAATATCTATCTATAAATGATCTAATCTGTCTTTTAC
The DNA here is from genome assembly GCF_046630445.1 of Rutidosis leptorrhynchoides. Lineage (NCBI taxonomy): Eukaryota > Viridiplantae > Streptophyta > Magnoliopsida > Asterales > Asteraceae > Rutidosis > Rutidosis leptorrhynchoides. The sequence continues at coordinate 598,153,560 of NC_092336.1, read as the reverse complement.
TTTATCATAATCTTTACTGAACTCAACGACTTGAATGCAACGTCTTTTGAAATATGCCATGAATGATTCCAAGTAATATCTTTAAAATGAGCTAATGCACAGCGGAAGATTTCTTTAATACCTGAGAATAAACGTGCTTTCAAGTGTCAACCAAAAGGCTGGTGAGTTCATTAGTTTATCATAATCATTCATTTCCATCATTTTAATAGACCACAAGAATTTCATTTTCAGTTCTCATAAATATACGTCCCATGCATAGAGACAAAAATCATTAATATGGTGAACACCTGGTAACCGACATTAATAAGATGCATATAAGAATATCCCCTATCATTCCGGGAATCCTTCAGACATGATAAAAACAACATCGAAGTAGTAAAGCATCTGCAACCATGGATGGGGTTCGTTAGGCCCAATAGATCTATCTTTAGGATTCGCGTCAATTAGTAGATCGGTTTACTAATTCTTAGGCTACCAAGCAAAAGGGGCATATTCGGCTTCGATCATTCAACCATATAATGTAGTTTCGATTACTTGTGTCTATTTCGTAAAACATTTATAAAAGCGCATGTATTCTCAGCCCCAAAAATATAATTGCAAAAGCATTTAAAAAGGGAGTAATGAAACCCACCATACTGTATTTTGTAGTAAAAATACACAAGACGACATTGAACAAGTATAGGGTTGGCCTCGAATTCACGGACCTATATCATTTGTATATATTAACACATATAATTGAAATCGAACGAATTTATATATATATATTTATTATTGGTATTATTTTATATTAATAACCTGTATGTTTCATAAATGTATTCATTTTATGTATTTTAAATAAATAAAAATATAGTTATATTATATGTACTAAGTATAGTTTTATATATCTAATAGTTACTTGATAAAATAAGATTAATGTTAAATAATAATAATAATAATGAAAATAAAAATAAAAATAATAATGATAATAATTAATAATAATAATAATACTATTGTTAATAATAATATTAATAACTTTACTACTACTAATGATAAAATTGATAATAATAATAATAATAATAATAATAATAATAATAATAATAATAATAATTATTATTATTATTATTATTATTATTATTATTATTATTATTATTATTATTATTATTATTATTATTATTATTATAATATTACTACCTCAATAGGAAAAAAAATGTCACTGCTCGGGCTCGAACCCACGACCTCTCGTTTAACACACACACCCCCAACCAATGAACCATTCGTGTGTTTTAGTTTTAACCCGTTCGATCATTGATAATGCTAAAAACGAACATATATTTCATAGCATTATTCCTCAAGAAAGACAAGCTTTTAGTTGCAATTGTTCTATTTACAAGTGATATTCGTTTAAATAATAAAAGGTGAAGACAAAAGACAGATTCGACGAATTGGAGACGCAAACGACCAAAAAGCTCAAAAGTACAAAAGACAATCAAAGAGGTTCCAATTATTGATAAGAAACGTCTCGAAATTACAAGAGTACAAGATTCAAAACGCAAAGTACAAGATATTAAATTGTACGCAAGGAGATTCGAAAATCCGGAACCGGGACCAGAGTCAACTCTCAACGCTCGACGCAACGGACTAAAAATTACAAATTAACTATGTATATAAATATAATATAATATATAATTAATTATATAAATTATATATATATTATATTTATATAATAAACCGTCGGTAAATAAAGAGCCAAAATGGAGTGAGCTGTATTTACAAACTCCGCGACTCGCGGAGTTTGAAGGCAAAAAGGGCCGCGAGTCGCGGAGCCCCAAATTCTGAAACTCCCTATAAAAGCAAACGAATTCTGATCGCAAAAACCAACATATATATCCATCCTCTCTATATCTATACGTAAATATTTATATTTTAATTTTAATTTTAATTTTAATTTTAATTTTAATTTTAATCCTAATAATAAGGGTATGTTAGCGAATATTGTAAGGGTGTAAGTTGAAATTCTGTCCGTGTAACGCTACGCTATTTTTAATCATTGTAAGTTATGTTCAACCTTTTTAATTTAATGTCTCGTAGCTAAGTTATTATTATGCTTATTTAATCCAAAGTAATCATGATGTTGGGCTAATTACTAAAATTGGGTAATTGGGCTTTGTACCATAATTGGGGTTTGGACAAAAGAACGACACTTGTGGAAATTAGACTATGGGCTATTAATGGGCTTTATATTTGTTTAACTAAATGATAGTTTGTTAACGTTAATATAAAGATTTACAATTGGGCGTCCCTATAAATTACCATAAACACTCAATCGGACACGATGGGCGGGGTATTTATATGTACGAATAATCGTTCATTTAACCGGATACGGGAATGGATTAATAGCCACTAGAATAATTAAAACAGGGGTGAAATTATGTAAAAGGACACTTGGCATTAATTGATAACAAAATATTAAAACCTTGGGTTACACTCAGTCGACATCCAGATGTAATTATTAAACAAAGTATTAAAATCTTGTTATAGTTTAAGTCCCCAATTAGTTGGAATATTTAACTTCGGGTATAAGGATAATTTGATGAGGATACTTGCACTTTATATTTATGACTGATGGACTGTTATGGACAAAAACCAGACGGACATATTAAATAATCCAGGATAAAGGACAATTAACCTATGGGCATAAAACTAAAATCAACACGTCAAACATCATGATTACGGAAGTTTAAATAAGCATAATTCTTTTATTTCATATTTAATTTCCTTTATTTTATATTTAATTGCATTCTAATTATAGCACTTTTATTTATTGTTATTATATTTAATTGCACTTTTAATTATCGTACTTTTTAATTATCGCAAGTTTATTTTATCGCACTTTTATTATTCGCAATTTCATTATCGTTATTTACTTTACGCTTTAAATTAAGTCTTGTATTTATTTATTATTTTACATTTGGTTTTAACTGCGACTAAAGTTTTAAAATCGACAAACCGGTCATTAAACGGTAAAAACCCCCTTTATAATAATAATATTACTTATATATATATATTTGTATTTTTATAAAAGTAAACTAATATAGCGTTAAGCTTTGTTTAAAGATTTTCCCTGTGGAACGAACCGGACTTACTAAAAACTACACTACTGTACGATTAGGTACACTGCCTATAAGTGTTGTAGCAAGGTTTAAGTATATCCATTCTATAAATAAATAAATATCTTGTGTAAAATTGTATCGTATTTAATAGTATTTTCTTGTAAAATTTAATAGTATTTTATACACCTTAGCTTTAACCATCAAGTATTTTTGGCGCCGCTGCCTGGGAAAATTTAGCTTAAAAGCCGGAAGCGCAACGCTAATTAATTAATTAAAAAAAAATATTTTTAGTTTACTTTTATTAAAATTCGTTTTTATAAAAATACGTTTTAAATATTCGAAAATATAAAAAGAAAAACAAAAATATAAGTATTTTTAAGATTTTGTTAAATATTTAAGTTTTATAAAGTTTCTTTATTTTTATATAAGTTGTATTTAAGTATTTTGTTTTTATTTAAAACATATAAAAAATATATATATATAAATCTAGTTTTAAGATTTTTATTTATAAAATTATAAAGTAGTTCTATTTTTATTCTAATTTTTAAAATATAAGTTTTTATTATATAAATATTTTAGATTTGAAAACAGAAAATATAAAACAGAAAAAAAAAAAAAAGAAAAAAAAAACGTCGAATAAAAAAAAACTGTACCTGAGTTGAATTCTGGAACCCCGCGACTCGCGGAGTTTGCAGCCTCGAATACCGCGACTCGCGGAGCCACTCTGACACCGACAGAAACCCTAATCTGCATTTAATTAGGAGTAATTAATTATGATTATTATTATTAACCCTAATTAATTATTATTATTATAATTAGTTTAACTTTTTATTTAATTAATATTTTAGTTAAATTAGTTTAATTAAATTGTAAAATTAATAGTTTTAATAAATAAATAATATAAAAATAATATTTTTATAAAAATTGTACTTTTTACAACTTTTTGTATATTTTTATATTTTGTCCCTTTTTAATCGTTTTAGCGTAATATTTGTATTTTTAGCTCATATTTAGTTTTAAACTTAGTTTTTGCCATAGTTATTTTTACTTCTAGATTTTTAGGCTTTGCCGTAGAATTCCTTAAGTGCTTTTTCTTTAGACTAAGATTTAGGTGCTTTAGAATTTTGCGACGCCTTTTTAAGTTTTAGTTTCTTTTTAAGTTATTTCCATTTGAGATTTAGTTTTTCCTGTAAGTTTAATATTTTTAGACGACTTTTACCTATGTATCAATTATCATTCCAATTAGTAATCTCAATTTGCGATTATAATTTTAAGTTAGTTGTAGTAATAAGGTTAGGTTAGTCAAGTGTTTTTAAGTTTTATAAGTTTCTTTTATTTTTCCGTCACCTTTTATTTTTCAACCATTTTTCTTTTTCGACCTTTTTCGACGAACTCTTTTTCTTTCTTATTTCTCGCTATTCTAGTTTTAGGACATAGATTTTTATTCTACTTCTTATCTAAATTTCTTAAAATTACGAAAATTTATTTTAAGTGGTTAAATTAATAGACATCAAAATTTTCTGGTTCGTAGTAATAGTTGGATTTGTACGTGGACCGGGTTATTGGAGCCAAACAGTCCTCAATTATATTGAGACCAAACGAATCCTGCCCCTCTGCTGCATCTTTTGGCTATTCGAAACGTAGGCAAAATCAGAAAAGTCTATTGATTGGATAACTTATTATAATTTTTCTTTCCTTTTAAAAACTAATAGGATATTCAGTGAATGCACCGAGCAAGACGTTCACCACCTTTTGTACGTTCACCACCTGTAACTAGATCAAGACATTTAGCAAATATTACCACCGTTGATTTTTCTTTAGAATCATCATCCAGTCGACCAAGTACTCCAGTTCAAATTTCCGATAATCCATTTTTTGAACCCGACCTCACAATTGAGAATCCGGAGAATATTCAGGAACGATTCGTAGATCCTGAACCATTAAATTTTCCTCCGGAACCACCAATCATTCAAACAGAGATTGTTGAGGAACGAACCATAAAATCAGAATCCTCTAGTGATTTCGATTCAACAAATTCAATTATGGAAGTAACAGAACCTTTAAGTATGGAAGACTGAATGAGAGCTAAACGCACTGGCCAAGGTCACGCAATTACTCATCCAGACATTAATGCGCCAGATTATGAAATCAAAGGACAAATTCTACACATGGTGACTAATCAATGCCAATTTAGTGGTGCGCCGAAGGAAGATCCAAATGAACATCTACGTACCTTTAATAGGATCTGCACACTATTTAAAATCCGAGAAGTGGAGGATGAACAGATATATCTCATGTTATTTCCCTGGACTTTAAAGGGAGAAGCCAAAGATTGGTTGGAATCGTTACCTGAAGGGGCGATTGATACATGGGACGTTTTAGTTGAAAATTTTCTTAAACAATTCTTTCCTGCATCTAAAGCCGTAAGACTTCAAGGAGAAATTGTTACATTCACACAGAAGCCGAATGAAACTCTATATGAGGCGTGGACAAGATTTGGAAAGTTATTAAGAGGATGTCCGCAACATGGTTTAGACACCTGCCAAATAGTACAAATATTCTACCAAGGATGCGACATCACTACAAGGAAAGACATAGATATAGCAGCTGGTGGTTCTATTATGAAGAAAACCGAAACTGATGCTTATAAAATTATTGATAACACTGCTTCCCACTCACATGAGTGGCACCAAGAAAAAGATATCGTTAGATCATCTAAAGCAGCTAGAGCCGATTCTAGCCATGACTTAGATTCCATTTCCACAAAAATAGATGTTGTCGAGAGACGAATGAAAAAGATGACTAAGGATATTCACTCAATACGAATTAGTTGTGAGCAGTGTGGAGGACCACATTTGACAAAAGATTGTCTCAGTATTGAATTAACAATGGAACAAAGAGAGAATATTTCATACATAAACCAAAGACCTGGAAATAATTATCAGAATAATTATCAACCGCTAAGACAGATTTACAATCAAAACCAGAATTATAACAGAAATATTCCATACAACAACCAACAAGGTCCTAGCAATCAACAAGTATCCAATAATAATTACAATCAGCAAAGACCTAATTTTCAAAACAAACCACCACAACAAACCGATGATAAAATGCCGAATTTAGAAGATATGATGACGAAGCTAGTTGAAACTCAAACGCAGTTTTTCACATCTCAGAAACAAACCAATGAACAAAATGCTCAAGCATTTAGAAATCAACAAGCTTCTATTCAAAATCTGGAACAAGAAGTAAGTAACCTAGCAAGGTTAATAGGTGAAAGAAAACCGGGAAGTCTACCTAGTAATACAAATGCTAACCCCCGGAATGAAACAGCTAAAGCCATTACCACAAGAAGTGGTACAACACTTAAACCACCCGAAATACCTGTAACTTCTGATGAAGCTATTCCTACTCCACAAAAACCACAACCTGATCAAGATAAGGAAAAAGAACCGGTAGTTGAAAAGGTTAATGAAGATAACACAATTAAGAATAAACCTTATGTTAAACCATACCAACCACCACTTCCTTACCCGAGTAAAATGAAGAAAGAGAAACTTGAAGCCGAGCAATCCAAATTCTTGGATATGTTTAAACAGATAAATGTAAATCTTCCTTTCATTGATGTGATTTCAGGAATGCCTAGATATGCTAAATTCTTGAAAGATCTGATCACGAATAGAAAGAAAATGGAAGAACTCTCGGCTGTTACCATGAATGCTAATTGTTCAGCAGTGCTGTTGAATAAGATACCAGAAAAATTATCTGATCCAGGAAGTTTCACAATTCCATGTTTTCTGGGTAGTCTTAGTTCAATAGAAGCATTGACAGACTTAGGTGCTAGTATAAATCTAATGCTGTATTCACTATACACTAAACTAGACCTTGGAGAATTGAAACCAACCAGAATAAGCATACAACTAGCCGATAGATCAATAAAATATCTTAGAGGAATAATGGAAAACATGCTAGTTAAAGTTGGTACTTTAGTATTTCCAGTAGATTTTGTTATTCTGGACATGGAAGAAGATTCTCAAGTTCCTCTCATATTAGGAAGACCATTCTTAAACACGGCTAAAGCAATGATAGACGTGTTCGGTAAGAAATTGACCCTAAGTATAGAGGATGAGAGTGTTACCTTTTCAGTTGATAGAGCAATGCAACAACCACAATCTGCAGATGATACATGTTATTATATTCAAACTATAGATGCACATGCAGAATTATTAGAAGAATTTCCAGAATTACAAGGAACGGGAGAATGTTCTTTAGGAGAAGGTAATGAACCAATTGATGAAGCTGAAATGTTAGCTACACTTATAGCTAATGGATATGAACCAACAACATAAGAAATTCAAATGCTAAATGAAGAAGACAGATATCGATATAAATCATCGATAGAAGAACCACCGAAATTAGAGTTAAAGCCACTTCCAAACCATTTGGAATACGCTTATTTACATGGTGAATCTGAATTACCTGTAATAATATCGTCTTCTCTTACTGAAAATGAGAAATCACAACTCATTTCTGTGTTGAAAGCTCATAAACCAGCCATTGCATGGAAGATTCATGATATTAAAGGAATAAGTCCTTCGTATTGCACACATAAAATCCTTATGGAAGAAGGTCATAAAATGTATGTGCAACGCCAACGAAGACTAAATCCTAATATGCAAGATGTAGTTAAGAAAGAGATTATTAAACTGCTAGATGCAGGTCTAATTTATCCAATCTCTGATAGTCCATGGGTAAGCCCAGTTCAATGCGTGCCTAAGAAGGGTGGCATGACTGTCATTACAAATGAAAAAAATGAGCTTATTCCTACTAGAACTATAACAGGATGGCGTGTGTGTATTGATTATAGAAAATTAAATGACGCCACCAGAAAAGATCACTTTCCCTTACCTTTCATTGATCAAATGTTGGAAAGATTAGCCGGAAATAGTTACTATTGTTTTCTAGATGGATTTTCCGGATATTTTCAAATTCCAATAGCACCCGAAGATCAAGAGAAAACCACATTCACGTGCCCTTATGGTACTTTTGCTTACAAACGCATGCCATTTGGACTTTGCAACGCCCCTGCAACCTTTCAAAGGTGTATGATGGCGATTTTTCACGACATGATAGAAGAATGCATGGAAGTTTTCATGGATGACTTTTCAGTCTTCGGTGATACATTTGAATCATGTCTAGTTAATCTGGAACGAATGCTTATTAGATGCGAACAATCAAATCTAGTACTTAATTGGGAGAAATGCCATTTCATGGTTAAAGAAGGCATCGTTCTTGGTCATAAAATTTCAAAAGAAGGAATTGAAGTGGATAGAGCTAAAGTAGATGTAATTGCTAAACTTCCACATCCCACCAATGTTAGAGGAGTTAGGAGTTTTCTAGGGCATGCCGGTTTTTACCGACGTTTCATAAAAGATTTTTCCAAAATTGCCACTCCTATGAATAAACTCCTAGAAAAGGATGCTCCATTCATCTTTTTCGATGAGTGTATCAAATCTTTTAATATTCTTAAAGAGAAACTCACTAATGCCCCGATCATGATAACACCAAATTGGAATCTACCATTTGAACTAATGTGCGATGCAAGTGATTTTGCAATGGGAGCCGTTTTAGGACAAAGGATTGAAAAACGATTTCAACCTATATATTATGCTAGTAAGACGTTACAAGGAGCACAAACGAACTATACAACTACTGAAAAAGAACTCCTTGCTATTGTCTTTGCTTTTGACAAATTTCGATCATATCTCGTTCTAGCAAAAACGGTGGTCTATACCGACCATTCTGCTCTTAGATACCTATTTTCGAAACCAAATGCTAAACCAAGATTAATCCGTTGGATCTTACTCTTACAAGAGTTTGATATTGAAATCCAAGATAAAAGAGGAGCAGAAAATCTCGCCGCTGATCATCTTTCTCGTCTTGAAAATCCTGAGTTAGAAGTTCTAAATGAATCGGCCATACAAGACAACTTTCCTGATGAATATCTATTGAAGATAGATTATAAAGAAATTCCATGGTTTGCAGACTATGCAAACTACTTAGTTTGTGGATTCCTTGAAAAAGGATTATCGTACCAAAGACGAAAGAAATTCTTCAGTGATATAAAACACTATTTTTAGGAAGATCCACATCTGTTTAAAAGTTGTCCCAATGGAATAATACGCCGATGTGTATTTGGAGATGAAGCTAGTAAAATTTTAAACCATTGTCACACAGGACCAATAGGAGGGCATTATGGGCCTCAACTAACAGCAAGAAAAGTTTATGATGCTGGATTCTATTGGCCTACAATTTACAAAGACGCACACCTTCTTTGCAAATCATGTGATGCTTATCAAAGGGCCGGAAAAATAAGTCAACGTGATGAAATGCCACAAAATGTCATACAAGTATGTGAAGTATTTGACATTTGGGGTATTGACTTTATGGGTCCATTTCCAAAATCTCATAATAATCTATATATACTCGTAGCCATTGATTATGTATCTAAATGGGCGGAAGCACAAGCTCTCCCAACTAACGATGCACGAGTTGTAGTCAACTTTTTAAAACGTCTTTTTGCAAGGTTTGGAACACCGAAAGCTTTAATAAGTGATCGGGGTACTCATTTCTGTAATAATCAACTTGAGAAAGTTCTTAAAAGATATGGAGTAACTCATAAAATCTCCATATCATCCACAAACAAGTGGACAAGTTGAAAATACCAACCGAGCTTTAAAACGTATTCTAGAGAAAACCGTAGGATCAAATCCAAAGGAATGGTCCATTAAATTGGAGGATGCACTCTGGGCTTTTAGAACAGCCTACAAAACTCCAATTGGAACCACACCTTTTAGACTTGTTTATGGAAAAGCATGTCATCTTCCAGTAGAAATTGAACACAAAGCATTTTGTGCTTTGAAGACATGTAATCTTGATTTACATGAAGCCGGATGTCTACGATTAAGTCAACTAAACGAATTAGAAGAATTAAGACATGAAGCATACGAAAATTTGTTAATCTATAAAGAAAGAACGAAGAAATGGCATGATAAAAGAATCAGAAGTTCAAAAGAATTAAAGGAAGGAGACAGAGTTCTTCTTTTCAATTCACGATTCAAGCTATTTCCTGGAAAATTGAAATCAAGATGGTCTGGACCATTCATAGTCAAAAGAGTTTTCCCATACGGAACGATAGAATTAATAAATTCAAATGGGATTGAATTTAAAGTTAATGGTCACAGAGTTAAACATTACATACATGGTCCAATGGAAGTTGACAACGAAGTTAATCACAATTTCGATACCACAGCTAACTAAGTGTGGGGAGAATCAAGTCTTTAAAGGGGTTTATGTATTTCTGTTAGAGTTAGATTGTCTGTTTTTGTGTAGTTCTCGAAAATGGAACCCGAATGGTCTTTCCCTAGCAGACCCTAAAGAACTAGTCTTCTCCCCCCATTCTGAATTTTTATTTTTTTTTAGGAAATGAAGACTGCCTGTGAACTAAACCATGGTCTAATGCTACACGCTTTGATCACTAAACGTAATAATGACACACTTCCGAGTGAAATAGTATCAGTAATCAGAGAAAGATTGGAAGGAGTTAGAAAAGAATCCAGATGCGAAGATAATAAGTTACAATTTGGTAAAGGAAAATCAAAATCCGCAGCGAAAAGAAGAGCACGACACCTAGAAATATGTCACAAATGCGGAAAATGGTCACATGGAGGTAAATGTTCAAATAATCAAACCTATTCAAACACCGAATTTGTTACTTTATGCAGAGACGGACCGTTCATATGTTTAGAAGAAAAGACACTGAATGCTCGAGGTTACGCCTATGTAGCTATGGAAAACCAATTAAACCGACTATCTTATGAATGGGATAGATCATATAACTAAGAAATCTATTTCACAGGTATGTTTGTACAGTTTTTATTTTATTTTTTTTATTTTTTTTTATTTTTAACCTTTTGATAATAAATGCTAATTTGTTCGCTATAAAGTATTAAATTGGTATTGAATAAAATTAGGTTTGGCGACCGAAATTATTGATATCATTCAAAAATTTATTACATCACTGCAAAATTTAACGTTTATTCTTAAGGTATAAATATCTTTAATCAATCAACCCAAAATATTTCAAAAATTCGTCATGAGTTAAATTAGGTCTTGGAACCTAAATTACTTTACCGAAAAGAGGGGCGCATATTTTTGATAATATTTGATTGATTAAAGTGGGATAAAAAGCCAAAAAGATTTTTAATTTTATTTTTACCATGTTTTTAAAATTAATATATAAATCTTAAATTAATATTGTAAACTTTGTACAAACAATATATTTAAAATTGTAAATATTTGAAAAATTAATATAAGTTTGGTGTGAATTTATAATATGAATTTTTAAATTAAGTTTGGTGTGAATTTTTACTTTTTAAAAATATGAATTTTTAATTTTATGCATTTCAAATTATAAGTTTGGTGTGAATTTTTAATATTAATTTTGAATTTTATATTTAAATTGTGTGAATTTAAAAACAAAAATTTACTTTATCTCATTAAGTTAAAAATATGATTTTTAAAATTCGTCGTAAGTTGAAGACTAGGTCTTTCAACCGAAATTGCTTTACCCAAGGGAGGGACGAGAACTTTTATTATCATTATTTTTAATCTTATTGAATTAAAGCATGCCAAAAACATTAAAAAACCAAAAATCTTAGCTTTTAAAACAATCGCTACAAAAAGACAAATTTTAAAATTTTGTCGAGGGACGGACTAGGACATCGATCCGAAACGACCTCGTCCTAAATAACAAGGGAAACAAAATTTTAAAATTAATTACTTAATTGTTTTAATTAGTATAAGATATAAATAAATAAAAAATACAAACTCCGCGACTCGCGGAGTTTGAAGGTTTAAACCCCGCGACTCGCGGGAGGACCAAAATACAGAAAAAAATAAAATCGAGCTGAACTGATCAGTCCACACCACAACTCAAACATACAGCGAAAATACTCCGAAAAAACCCGAAAAAAACCCCCCAAAATCACAATTTTTAACCGTTAATCATCAAATCTTTTACTAAAATCATGTTGAGAAGGATGCTATCAAGGAATTACTCAAGAAAAACGGTAAATTTCTACGCCTAAACACCATTTAATCCGAAAATTAGTGTTCTTGAGCAATTTTTTCCCCAATTTGATTTTGATGCTTTTTAGTGTAATTATGCTTAAATTGCTTATGTATTATGCTTGTATAGCCTAGATTGATGCTATTTAACATGATTAGAAGCCTTAAACTTCAAATTTTGAGTAATCTAGGGTTTGTGTTCTTGAGAAAATTTGGGGCTTTTTGATATAAACAGGTTATGGCCGATTTTTGTCATGAATTGTTGCTAAATTAAGTAGTGTAACATGTTTAGGTAGTTAAATGATCCAAACTTTGAGCCTAAACATGATTTTGAGAATTAAAGTGGACTTTTTCAAGTCTAAAATTCATGAACTTGATTTTTGAAAGATAATGCCATTTGAAACTTGTTTAATTGCTAGTAATGATTATTTTGACATGTTATTTGAGTTAAATGCTTATGAACTTGGCGAACATTTTCGTATATGCTTATTTGAAAAAGTGTAGATTTGATAAAAATATAAAAATGAGCTTAAGTTTGATATAAATTGATCATGTCATTGTAATTATTTTGATTGATGATTTTGCTGACACTAATGCATATTTGGATGCACAAAAATTGTGTTTGATGTGTTTTGCAGACTGAAAGGGGTGAATCTTCATCCCAAGCTCGCAATGCTCCTGCTGAGAATGCGGAACAACAGGAGGTGGATAACTTCTACAAACAAGATATACCTCATCCAGTCATGACATTTTCTGATATGCACTTGGAAGATTTGCACCCGAACCTGAGATTTGACAGACTTTGGATAGATTATCCAAAATACCAAAGGGGTTTGCATACTCTTCATTCTAAAGTTGTTGAGGTACCTAGGGTCATAGAATGGGGACCATTAGAAGCTGTAGAATTGGCCGGGCCAATTAGGGAATTACTTGCACAGAGGTATGGTAATTCTACTTTTAATGACTGGGTACGTTTATTCACCATGCGTAGACCTGTATATAAAGTATGGTGTGAAGAATTGTTGTGTAGTATAGAATTAAATGATCGGGTAGCTAGTTTAACCGATCGATCTTTTATTAGATTTTTGTTAGGAGGTTCGATGCGCCACATGTCTTTACTAGACATGGCTCAGGCTTTACGTATATATACGCCTGAGGAGTTAGCATCTGTCGATTGTAGAGGGTTGATACTAAATGGTAGAAAGATATATGAAAATTTTGATACACATGGTGTATGGAGTCAAATGACAAGCCATCACCGATTCAAAGGGGGAAATTACTCTTATTTGGATATAGATAGAGCTGAATTAAGAGTAATTCATAGGTTTTTAGCAAATTCGATTACACAAAGAGGTAAGAACAAGGAAAAGGTAAATGAACATGATTTGTTTTACCATATGTGTATTCGAGACCCACAAAGCGCTGTAAGTATACCTTATTGTGTGGGTTATTATTTATCAGCTATGGTTAGGGGGATGAGACCGCATAGCATAATAGGAGGTGGTATATTTATTACTTTGATTGCTGAATATCTCGGTGTGGATATAAGTCGGGGGGGATTATTAGTCGAAGAACCAGAACCCCGCGATACAATAGGTTTAAATGTATACCATGGTGCGAAAGTTTTGAAGAGGCGAAATAACGCCGCAGTACAATACCATGGTAGACATCCACAGGTTGAGAGAAACCAACAGCAAGGTAATGTAGGAGGGGGAAATGAAATGCAAGAAATGCAAAGGTTTATAGCTTCACAGGAGTACGAAAATGCTAGACAAAGAGCATTTAAAGATTGGCAAGTTCATCAAAACCAAATCATAGCTTATTGCCAACATATAGGTAGAAACTATATTCCTACTCCAAAGCCCATATTCCCTCCCTGGTCTATAGAGATGCAACCACCGTATCCTACGTATAACCCTGCCGAAGCATTTTATAGCACCTATGGTTATGCATGGAACTCCTACTAGTATCAGTATCATCCCTAGTCTACTTAGTTTTATTTATTTTGTAATTTGTAAAGTTGATACGTTTAATACTTATGTTAATATTGTAATAGTTGTTATAATTTTCTAACTTTTATTCTTAGATTTTAATAATTTTTGAATGTGGGGTAATATACCAAACTTCAAAAATATGTATATATGTTTGCAGTTTATCTTATGTACACAACAGGGTAAAACAACGCATTTTCAAAGACTGGAATTAAGTTCAGCAAAAGCAACTAATTTTGACGACAAGATGCAAAATATATGTGAAATAACAACAAGACGGAATGAACAAATGATGTGCACCATTTATCATTCAGCAAACAAACGCCAATATATTTGGAAACTTTGGTAAAATTTAATCATTTTCACACAAATCACCCTCAATAATTTAAATTGTTACTGATTTCTTGCAAATGAGGGCATTGCAAGATCTTAAGTGTGGGAAGGGGTTAAATTCTTTCGGATTTTAAAATTTTTACCTTAAACACTGGGTTACCATTAAAAATACTAGTAAAGCAGTAGTTGTATTAGAATCTAGTGCTCTCTAATAATAAAGAACAGCCCTAGTCTTATATACTGACTACCCAATTCTAGTAAAATTTTTCAAAATTTTCAATTAAATGAACTCAAAATCATGTTTATACATATTTATGAACGATAAAACTAGGTTTTAACACCGAAATTATTGTAACCTCGGAAAGGACATAAATTGAGAAACAAACCAAAATGTTAAAATTCATTTAAAATGGAATAGAGGACAATAAAAAGGAAAATAAAAGCCAAGTGTGGAAAAATTCTCCAAGTTATTCAAAACATATATCACATATTTTTGTACAAATAACTGAAAATACTTTTGCTTTGGACTAAACTAAAAAGTTTTACCTGATTTACTGTAAGAAAGATGGATCTACACGATGAATCAATTCCATCATTAAAAGGAAGTAAAGTCTTCCGAAAAAGACACGCGCTTCTTGATTTAGGTCAAGAAGTTGTCGTCCAGACCAGCTGTAGGTTGACGAAAAATCTAGAAAAGTCATCACTAAAATCAGCAGGAAATCCACGGACCTCAGCATTAAACAGGGTCGCCAAGTGGTCAGATTTATCCTAACCATGAGAAGGATTTATCTCGTAAAATGGGGGGCACCATGCAAATTAGCTGGATAAGACTAATGAATCAGATCCCCAGAAAGGATAATCTCCTTAAAAGATCAAAAAATCAGCTTTTAAGCCTGATATTACTCAATCCTTGAGATTGACCTTAAAGATTGAGAATTACAAACTCATGGAATTCAATGATATCTAAACTCGAGCTTGAACGAGAAAATATTTTGATCAAAATTACAAACCGATTTGTTTTCTGAAAACCCTATTTTCAATGCGTTCATTACCATTGAACGTAAAATCCTAGGAATTCACCTGGAATTCATTAGGTCACCTGAACTAAATCGGGTGTCAACCGTAAGAACGGTGGTTGCATAGTGGTCAAAGACAGGACCTTGTGCCAGACCGAAAAATCATAAGGGTGAGCTTTACTATTGCTCCTACCAAGGATAGTAATTGCGTCCGACACGTTATAGACCATAATTAAAAGCATGTCAGGGGACATTGCCTTAACAGTTGCTTGTTCAACGCTTTCCTTTACAACCGGACGGTAGTTTACCGAAAGGTAATATACGGGACAAGTAAACTGGACGTGTTGCTTTCCAAATACAAGGTTAGCAAGTGGGTGACACAAAACCGCAAGTTTTGAGCTAAAATTTTCAAATCTGAAATCCACCAAACCCACAAAAATATTTTGCAAACACCGGTAAAGGGTTATTCCGGAAAACTTATCTAGGGTAAAAACTAGATTTAATTTTCAAAAGATCAAATGTTTTCATAAAGATCCAATTTCCTTAATGGATCTAAATTTTTATAGTCATGTGGGACTGTAAACCATATCGTTACTACCATTGTTTATACCGCCGTATAGAAATCACTGATGTACAAAGTGTGAAGAATAAAGAAGTGATTCTAGTATTTCAAGACGATATTGCTTGAGGACAAGCAACGCTTAAGTGTGGGAATATTTGATAATGCTAAAAACGAACATATATTTCATAGCATTATTCCTCAAGAAAGACAAGCTTTTAGTTGCAATTGTTCTATTTACAAGTGATATTCGTTTAAATAATAAAAGGTGAAGACAAAAGACAGATTCGACGAATTGAAGACGCAAACGACCAAAAAGCTCAAAAGTACAAAAGACAATCAAAGAGGTTCCAATTATTGATAAGAAACGTCTCGAAATTACAAGAGTACAAGATTCAAAACGTAAAGTACAAGATATTAAATTGTACGCAAGGACATTCGAAAATCCGGAACCGAGACCAGAGTCAACTCTCAACGCTCGACGCAACAGACTAAAAATTACAAATTAACTCTGAATATAAATATAATATAATATATAATTAATTATATAAATTATATATATATTATATTTATATAATAAACCGTCGGTAAACAAAGAGCCAAAATAGAGTGAGCTGTATTTACAAACTCCGCGACTCGCGGTGTTTGAAGGCAAAAAGGGGCCGCGAGTCGCGGAGCCCCAAATTCTGAAACTCCCTATAAAAGCAAATGAATTCTGATCGCAAAAACCAACATATATATCCATCCTCTCTATATCTATACGTAAATATTTATATTTTAATTTTAATTTTAATTTTAATTTTAATTTTAATCCTAATAATAAGGGTATGTTAGCGAATATTGTAAGGGTGTAAGTCGAAATTCTGTCCGTGTAACGCTACGCTATTTTTAATCATTGTAAGTTATGTTCAACCTTTTTAATTTAATGTCTCGTAGCTAAGTTATTATTATGCTTATTTAATCCGAAGTAATCATGATGTTGGGCTAATTACTAAAATTGGGTAATTGGGCTTTGTACCATAATTGGGGTTTGGACAAAAGAACGACACTTGTGGAAATTAGACTATGGGCTATTAATGGGCTTTATATTTGTTTAACTAAATGATAGTTTGTTAATGTTAATATAAAGATTTACAATTGGGCGTCCCTATAAATTACCATAAACACTCAATCGGACACGATGGGCGGGGTATTTATATGTACGAATAATCGTTCATTTAACGGGACACGGGAATGGATTAATAGCCACTAGAATAATTAAAACAGGGGTGAAATTATGTAAAAGGACACTTGGCATTAATTGATAACAAAATATTAAAACCTTGGGTTACACTCAGTCGACATCCTGATGTAATTATTAAATAAAGTATTAAAATCTTGTTATAGTTTAAGTCCCCAATTAGTTGGAATATTTAACTTCGGGTATAAGGATAATTTGACGAGGATACTCGCACTTTATATTTATGACTGATGGACTGTTATGGACAAAAACCAGACGGACATATTAAATAATCCAGGACAAAGGACAATTAACCCATGGGCATAAAACTAAAATCAACACGTTAAACATCATGATTACGGAAGTTTAAATAAGCATAATTCTTTTATTTCATATTTAATTTCCTTTATTTTATATTTAATTGCACTTCTAATTATAGCACTTTTATTTATTGTTATTATATTTAATTTCACTTTTAATTATCGTACTTTTTAATTATCGCAAGTTTATTTTATCGCACTTTTATTATTCGCAATTTCATTATCGTTATTTACTTTACGCTTTAAATTAAGTCTTGTATTTATTTATTATTTTACATTTGGTTTTAACTGCAACTAAAGTTTTAAAATCGACAAACCGGTCATTAAATGGTAAAAACCCACCTTTATAATAATAATATTACTTATATATATATTTGTATTTTTATAAAAGTAAACTAATATAGCGTTAAGCTTTGTTTAAAGATTTTCCCTGTGGAACGAACCGGACTTACTAAAAACTACACTACTGTACGATTAGGTACACTGCCTATAAGTGTTGTAGCAAGGTTTAAGTATATCCATTCTATAAATAAATAAATATCTTGTGTAAAATTGTATCGTATTTAATAGTTTTTTCTTGTAAAATTTAATAGTATTTTATACACCTTAGCTTTAACCATCAATCATCTATTTAATATGTATTAAACTGTATATCTTCATCATACAATATCATTATCGTAACAACAGATCATCATCATCATAGGCTTAACATCATCATGCATCATCTTCACTTATCATTGATATCTATCATCATCTAAATCATAACCATAGTCGTTAACAATATTTCATGTATCACCATGAATAAAACAGTTACCATCATCATCGATTTCATCTCATCACCATGAATAATAATCTCTATCATTATTTTCATCATTAACATAATCGATCACTACCAACACCGAGTTCATAATTTATCATCATCTATCGTCGTCGTCATCACATCATAATTTTGTATTCATCATCCCCATGATCATAATCATGGGTTCCACTCAATTTAACATCAAAATATATAAAAACAAAAAAAAAATGGAACGTCCTTTTTGGAGTAGTCAATTTTGGTCGGCCATGAATAGATATTTTGTTCCACTTGTTTAATCAA
This sequence comes from Rutidosis leptorrhynchoides, assembly GCF_046630445.1. Taxonomy (NCBI): domain Eukaryota; kingdom Viridiplantae; phylum Streptophyta; class Magnoliopsida; order Asterales; family Asteraceae; genus Rutidosis; species Rutidosis leptorrhynchoides. Next base: position 598,134,802 of record NC_092336.1, on the reverse strand, counting down.
TAATGCATTATATATTACTATACTATATCCAAGTTGAACCAACTGTAAACATGTCCATATTCTTTTCATTTCGCTAAAGTGTTCAAAGATTGTGGGTTGTGGGTTGCAACAATTATAATGGTTCGGTTTTTGAGGTTGAATGGAAATAGCAACGTTAAGCAAGCAGTAGCAAAAGAAGCTGGTAACAGTTTGTTTTAAATGGTTAGTATTAGTTTGTAGCCATGATATAAACAAAATGGAAGGAGGGCGGTTATGGTGGTCGAAATGGGTTTGTGGGTAGGATGTGATCTGAAGAAAAAAAAAAGACATGATTCATGGTGTATACGGTTGGTATGCAATAACCTGAATTGAAATTGTCTCTAGAAGGTGGCATGTGGTTTAATAGGGAACATGGAGGCAAAGTTACCAGGTGGTTTACGGTTAAAAAAAACAAAGAAAAAATTGTATTACGATGGTTGTTTGGTTGGGTTCACGTAGGTTACCTCAGAAATTGACTAGCCAAGCAGTACACTTATGGAGATGGAAGGTTTGGAGATTGGTGGTGGATCGTGGTTGGTGTTGACGATTTGAAAGGAACAGAAAACAAAAGTGTACCGTGGTTTTTAATGTTTGATGGTGATTATTGTTGATGGTGGTTGTGGTTGTAATTGTGATGGCGTAATAAGTGGTCGACTGTGATAGTTTCATGATCAAGTTAGAGAAATGGAATTGTGATATTGGGTTGATATTAGCAATAAGAACGAATGGGTGTTTGGTTATATCTATCATAGCATATAATATGTATATGTATTATGAGTTAGTGGAAATCAATCAAAACACATAATAATTGAATACAATAATCAATCACATATGTCATATTCCATTCTCAATTCTCGATCATATAATTGATTCTTTACAACTCATAAAGTAATGATATGAATATAATATTAATTATAATATAATTTAAGAATTAAAACGTGCGATAATATTAGCCGTCGTCTACTATTTCATTTACGGACTGAAATTCGTGCTCCGTTGATGATTAGTGGCGGATAAAAGTCTTCCAGAAAAATCCCAAATTTTTAAATTAAATATATTTATTTATTTTGGTCATTATGATATAAAATTTGAGTATTAACTATTAAATAAAAATTACATTAATTATTCACTCCCAACCCCAAGTAAAATATGAAAAGTTTTAAAATTCATTAAATAGTTTCTAAATACATTTTTAATAAGTCTAAAATTTGTAAAACTCATTTTCGGATCATCGTTTATTTTAAAATCATATACGTTCGAATTTAACTTGTTTAATATCGATCGACTGACAATCGAGTGCTATTATCGTTTACTAAATAAATTCGAAACCATATAAATATACATTCAATATACCTTACATATATATATAGATTTATTTTAATAATAATATCATATATGATTTTATTTACAAAATAAATTAACTCGTATAATATTTTAATTTATAATAATTACTATATATATATAAATATATATGTATCATTTACAATTAATGGTTCTTGAATCGTCGAGAATAGTCGAAGGGTATTTGCATATATGATCACAGTTAAAAATTTTGAGATTTCAACATTACAGACTTTGCTTATCGTATCGGAAACATATAAAGATTAAGTTTAAATTTGGTCGAAAATTCCCGGGTCGTCACATTTCCCCCATTTACCAAATCGAACAACACCTTTCCAAGGTGATACCTTAAGCATGACCATGTTACCAACAACACCTTTCCAAGGTGATACCTTAAGCATGACCATGTCACCAATTTCAAATTCTATATCATTTCTTTTACTGTCCGCGTAGCTCTTTTGTCGACTTTGGGCGGTTTTCAACGGTTGTTGAATTTGAATGATTTTCTCGGTAGTTTCTTGGATAATTTATGGACCCGTAATTTTTCTATCCCCCACTTCACTCCAACATATCGGAGACCTGCACTTTCTGCCATAAAGTGCATCAAACAGTGCCATCTCAATACTCGAGTGGTAACTGTTATTGTAGGAAAATTCTGCTAACGGTAGATGTCAATCCCAACTGTTTCCAAAATCAATAACACATGCTCATAGCATGTCTTCAAGAGTCTGTATCATCCTTTCACTCTGCCCATCGGTTTGTGGATGATAGGCAGTACTCATATCTAGACGAGTTCCCAATGCTTGTTGTAACGTTTGCCAAAACCTTGAAATAAATCTACCGTCCCTATCAGAGATAATAGAGATTGGTATTCCGTATCTAGAGACGACTTCCTTCAAGTATAGTCGTGCTAACTTTTTCATTTTATCATCTTCTCGCATTGGTAGAAAGTGTGTTGATTTGGTGAGACGATCGATTATTACTCAAATAGTATCATAACCACTTGCAGTCCTTGGCAATTTAGTAATGAAATCCATGGTAATGTTTTCCCATTTCCATTCTGGGATTTCAGGTTGTTGAATTAGACCTGATGGTTTCTGATGTTCAGCTTTGACCTTAGAACACGTCAAACATTCTCTTACATATGTGACGATATCGGCTTTCATACCCGGCCACCAAAAGTGTTTCTTGAGATCTTGGTACATCTTTCCAGCTCCAGGGTGTATTGAATATCTGGTTTTATGTGCCCAAACCTTGGTACCCAAATTCTTTCAGTCCTATACCGGGTTCCGTCTTCTCGAATATTAAGATGTTTCTCTGATCTTTTGGGTATTTCCTTTTTCAAATTCCCTTCTTTCAAAACTCCTTGTTGCGCCTCTTTTATTCGAGTAGTAAGGTTAGTATGAATAATTATATTCATAGCTTTTACTCGAATAGGTTCCCTGTCTTTTCTACTTAAGGTGTCGGCTACCACATTTGCCTTTTCCGGGTGGTAACGAATCTCAAAATCGTAATCATTTAACAGCTCAATCCACCTACGTTGCCTCATGTTCAGTTGTTTTTGATCAAATATATGTTGGAGACTTTTGTGGTCGGTATATATGGTACATTTGACCCCATATAAGTAATGCCTCCATATTTTTAATGCAAAAACAATAGCACCCAATTCCAAATCGTGAGTCGTATAATTCTGTTCTTGGATCTTCAATTGTCTAGACGCATAAGCAATTACTTTCTTTTGTTGCATTAATATATAACCGAGACCTTTCTTTAATGTGTCACAATAGATCACAAAATCATCACTCCCTTCAGGCAGTGACAATATAGGTGCCGTAGTTAACTTTTTCTTCAACAATTGAAATGCTTTCTCTTGCTCATCCTTCCATTCAAATTTCTTCCCTTTATACATTAATGCAGTCAAGGGTTTTGCTATTTTGGAAAAATCTTGGATGAATCTTCTGTAGTAACCAGCCAATCCTAAAAATTGGCGTATCTGCGTCGGAGTTTTCGGGGTTTCGCATTTCTCAACGGTTTCAATCTTTGCCGGATCAACCTGAATACCTTCTTTGCTCACTATGTGACCGAGTAATTGAACTTCTTTCAACCAAAATGCACACTTTGAAAACTTGGCGTACAGTTTTTCTTTTCTTAACAATTCTAGCACTTTTCTCAAATGTTCTTCGTGCTCTTGATCATTTTTAAAGTAAATAAGTATGTCATCGATGAAGACAATAACAAACTTGTCAAGATATGGTCCACACACTCGGTTCATGAGGTCCATGAACACAGCTGGTGCGTTAGTTAATCCAAACGGCACAACCATAAATTCATAATGACTGTAACGCGTCCTAAAGGCAGTCTTTGGGATATCCTCCTCCTTCACCCACATTTGATGATACCCAGAACGTAAATCAATCTTCGACTAAACTGACAACCTTGCAGTTGATCAAATAAGTCGTCGATTCTTGGTAATGGATAACGGTTCTTGATGGTAACTTTGTTCAACTCTCGGTAGTCGATACACAATCTAAATGTACCATCCTTTTTCTTGACAAACAAAACAGGAGCTCCCCATGGTGATGTGCTTGGTCGAATGAAACCACGCTCCAAGAGTTCTTGTAATTGGCTTTATAATTCTTTCATTTCGCTGGGTGCGAGTCTGTAGGGAGTACGAGCTATCGGTGCAGCTCCGGGTACGAGATCTATTTGAAATTCAACAGGTCGATGTGGAGGTAGTCCCGGTAATTCTTTCGAAAATACATCGGGAAACACTTTTGCAATGGGAACATCATTGATGCTCTTTTCTTCAGAATTGACTTTCTCGATGTGTGCTAAAACGGCATAGCAACCTTTTCTTATTAGCTTTTGTGCCTTCAAGCTACTAATAAGATTTAACTTCGCGTTGCTCTTTTCTCCGTACACCATTAATGGTTTTTCCTTCTCACGCATAATGCGAATCGCATTTTTGTAACAAACGATCTATGCTCTCTCCTTTTTCAACCAGTCCATGCCAATTATCACATCAAAACTTCCTAACTCTACTGGTATCAAATTAATCCTAAACGTTGCGTCAACCAGTTTAATTTTCCTGTTCCGGCATATATTATCGGCTTTAACTAATTTACCGTTTGCTAATTTGAGTAAAAAGTTATCATCCAAAGGCATTAAAGAGAAACCTAACTTGGCACAAAAATCTCTACTCATATAGCTTCTATCCGCACCCGTATCAAATAAAACATAAGCAGGTTTTTCATCAATAAGGAACGTACCCATAACAAGTTCCGGGTCTTCTTGTGCTTCTGCATCATTGATGTTGAAGACTCTTCCACGACCTTGCTGTGACAATCGCTCCAAATTCATATGGACGAACACGTCATTCATCGATTTCATTACTAGGTATTTGACCTCTATATGATACGTTTTGTAAACATTGCATTCTTTTGAAAAGGCACACCATAAATGAATGTTTAAATCAAAGGTTTTCGACATCTGATGATTTCTATATATAGACAATCACCGTAAATAATGGTTTATAATAATACTTCCGTTGACAATGCAGTCAAAATAAGATACATGGTGATGATTTGGTGAATGCAACGTTTCCTTGAAAAAATATGCCATGTATGACTCCATGCACATAGCTTGTCTAACATATAAGCAAACAGCGAAAGACTTCTAGGGAACCTGAGAATAAACATGCTAACAAGTGTCAACACAAAGGTTGGTGAGTTCATAGTTTTAATGTTGCGCATAATCTGTATATAAAGGTGGATCACAAGATTTCAGTTGTTTCATCCAGAAATGTTTATCATAATATTCTACAAGATTGAGCACCCTGGTAACTAAACTTAACGTATATATAATTTGTACCCTTTGTATAATCATCTTAATAATACACGCAAACCAACGTGTACGCTTCTCAAATAACATACGTCCGTTAAAAGGCTAGCGCTCTAGCTCGGACGGGGATATCAAGCCCTATGGATCCATATATAATTATTCGCACCCACCAGTCCATATCATATGTACTGGCAGTTACTAGTTACCAAAGCTAAAGGATTTTTGGTTCAAACTCAGTGTAGAATTAAGTATGTACTTGTATCCATTGCGTTTAAATATATTTCATGTATTCTCAGCCCAAAAATATATATTGCAAAAGCAATTAAAAAGGGATCTATAAACTCACCTTAGCAGCATATAAAGTCGTTCAACAAAATGTGACCGAAACTCGGATTACCAAATAACCGTAGATCTCAACCTAGAGAACATATGTTGGTCAATAAATGTCTATCAAGCTAGGTCAAGTCATAGTGTATCACAATCCTAATGCTCGATACCGACATACAAAAGTTATCCAAAGTCGTTTCAAAAGGTCAATTTTGACAATAGTTCAACAAAACGAGACGTACCTTATATAAGGATTCATTTACTCGGTTGGTAATATTCAAAAATCTAATTTATCATTCTTACAAACAAGTTGTTTAAATATTAATTGCAGATTCAAAAGCAATTCCAATTAACGTTAATCATAATTCAGTTGACCATATCTTTTTATTCGTTCATCGAAATTACGCGATTTCTAAATGAAAAGTTATTGATTTTTCGTCAGCTTCCCAAAAACATGCATATCATACACCTTTTATCAGTAATATATGTATTTAATTCGTGATTCATCATAAACGATTTAACGATGAAATTTAGCATACAAGCATGCATAAATATATATACTCGAGCACTACACATGGATACACAAATAATATATAAAAGATAAGATATGAATGCTCACATATCAATATTGTGATTCAATATTGTAGGAAATTACGTAGACGCAACAGAGATGATAAACACTAGGTTTGACTTGCGAACAATACCTATGAACAATACCCATAACCTCCATAGCTATAACCCATATTTTCCTTAGCTCTATCCCGCTCAAAAACTCATTTTGAAAACATGCGAGCAGAACCTCGTCGTAGTATTTTATGTATAAATTATAATATTAATACTAACGCTAATACTACTAATATTAAGATTAATAATAATAATAATAATAATAATAATAATAATAATAATAATAATAATAATAATAATAATAATAATAATAATAATAATAATAATAATAATAATATAAATATATATAGAGTGCAGAGATGAGAGTGAATTGAATTGTGAGGAAACAAATTGTGAATTCGATCAATTTATAGTACCAGACCTGTCCAAATCTCCCATGCGATCGCATGGGCTTGTGAGCATTATACCATGCGATCGTATGGCATCTTGTTCCAGCTCACATCTGATTTTGTAATCTAGTTCGTTGACATATTAATTTATTATATAATATATATAATTTATATTAATTAATTATATTTTATATTATATTTTCGTGCATAGTTAATTTGTAATTTTTGTTCCGATGTCTTGTACGTTTACGTTCAACTTATGTCCCGCTTCCGGTTTCTCGAACGCATTTTCATACGCTTAGAAAACTAGTACTTTTCGTTACGCGACGTGTACCTTTATCAAAAATTAAACTTAATCATTGATAAACTATGTCACTCGAAGTGTAGCTTTAATCAATTAAGTGTAGCAAATTAGTGTTTTACTGGTTCACCTTAAACGTTTTAGTTAACTTATCTAAATATAAATCGAATCAATAATCGAATGTTACTATCGTTTACTAAATAACTTGAAATCATATATATATATATATATATATATATATATATATATATATATATATATATATATATATATATATATATATATATATATATATATATATATATATATATATATATATATATATATATATATATATATATATATATATATATTGTTCGTGAATCTTCGAGAACAGTCAAAGAATAATTGATTACATGAATATAGTTCCAAAACTTTCGTGACTCAACATTACAGACTTTGCTTATCGTGTCAGAAACGTTATAGATTAAGTTTAAATTTGGTCAGAAATTTCCGGGTCATCACAGTACCTACCCGTTAAAGAAATTTCGTCCCGAAATTTGAGTGAGGTCATCATGGCTAACAATAAAAATGTTTTCATGATGAATATGAGTTGATAAATAGAATTTTATCACCGTTGAATAATATGGACAAAACAATCCAATTACTCGAAGTGTATGAGGGAAGTTATCGTAATAGAGTGAAATGGAGAATAGAGATTCGTTTTAACTCTTGACGTAGTAACGATTGATTTTCGGAATTTAAGGAATAGAAAATCTTCATAATCTAAATAAGATTTGATTCTTCGGTAATTGCGAAAATTAGGATTTCCTTTGATTAAATGCGTAATCTGCCTCGATTGCTATGTCTGATATTTTGCTATAAATTAACCACTTCCGTTTCATTATTTTCACCACTCCTACATCTTCTTCCTTATTTCATACTTCCAAAAGATTGTGAAATGCTTCATCCAGTTCTGATTCTTGATATACTCCTAACTTTTATATCTGTCATTTTTCTTTTTTATCTACCACCAGAGGAAGTTATTTTCTTCTACCATTACCTTAGGGTTATAGTGTTTTTCATTCTCCCGTGTCTTTATATTGCTATACGCATCGATATACACGGTTTGTAAATTTCGGGGTTGTTATTGGGCTTTATATTTTCCATTATATTTCGGAGCTTCATGCTTTCATTTTCTCTTCCCGACCTTAAGTCAAGCGGATAATGGTCCAGAATTCGTAGGTATGGAGTTTTGGATGAACATAACTAATGGTCTAAGAAAGAAATTGTAATGGCACGATCTTGATTTGTCAAATTACCAGAATACCCGGAAAAGACCGAATCATCAAGAAATATTTTATTGATATATTTAGAGATTAAATAGAATGAAAGAGTTATGTAACATGGTTCATGATGAGGGTGTGATCTATGAACCTTTATCACGTTCCACTAGAAACTCAGCATGACTTACTGTAATATAATCACGTTGATCAAGTGTCATTATATTATACTAACTCATGCTTCAATTCCCAACATTACTTCAAAACATCCATTTTTCAAATTTTTCAGATTTTTAGAAATTAAAATAGTTTCTTTTATGATGTAACACAGATAGCGCGAAGAGGTAATGATTTCAGATAAGAATGGTTATGAAAATATCTTCAGAAATATGGAGGATATTTATAATGGGAGATACGATGATATCTTAGAATTTTTAAGATAAGATGATGATGAAGAATATTGACCGCAAAGGTTTTAGAGTAAGGAGTAAGGTATTCGCTAATGATTTCAGCAGGCACTGAATCATTTGGATTCTTTGAAGGCAGATTTCGTCTTCGTGATTTGTCCACAGCTTCCTTCATGGTTTGCTCAATCCGTTTTCCATCACCAAACTTTCTCTTTTTATGTGCTTTTCCAACACACTACTCTTTATCATTAAACTTTTGACTATTAAAGTCGTTTACAGTTTTTGCTGCTTCATCAGCATTTTTCCAAAGTTTGGAGAACTAGTTTCGTAGTTTGGGGTATTTTTCAGAAGCTTTACATTCGAAGTAAGTAAGTCTAGGAGATAGACATTATATGTATATATATAACTGTTGGCGTAGAATTGCTACGAAATTCGAAATACTGATTGTTAATTCCCGGTAGTTGAAATGGCAACTATTGTTACAAGATGTGGATGAGTACATGATAGGGTTTCAATGAATAATTATAGTGACTTTTCGAAGAAACTTAAGTCACAGATTAATGAAGTTGCTGGTAAATTTACTGCTAATGTGGTGGGACATGAAAGGTTCCCCTGTAACAAGAACGTATATGTCCAGATTACAATAAGGCTAATCTGAAAAGTCGAAGTTGACTGGTTGGAAGTGTGGTAAAACTGGATACTTTGAAAAGGGATTGCAATATTATTTTCGGTAAAAACAACGCTAAAGGATCTTGCACAGTTTTGAAGTCAAAGTATAGCTTTGAAAGATGTAGAGATCTAAGAGTGATATCACCGGTTCAGAGTTATGATTTGGTATTCTGATCTGTCAATATCAGAATATGTAATCGAATTTGTATGAGAATGATTGTGTATTGCAGTTAAGGTAGTGAGTATAGTTAATGATTTTTGAATCAAAGTTGAAGAATGTACAGTGTAATATATTAATTGTGAACTTATATATTTTCCGGGTATTACCTACCCGTTAAAGATTTCGTAAGTAATATTTTGTACAAAAGAATTTTTATTACCGTCTTTATGAAAATATATGTATGTATATTTTCTTCAGATGTAATACAGATTTAATGAGTTAATATCATATTAAACTCATTTGATTTTCGGCTTGACTTAGAAATGATTAATCTTTAAAATATTAAAGATTACATAATCTTTGCGAAGTATTTCACTAATGAAATCAATACTTCATTATTTATTCTTATTGATATTCCTTAGTGAAGGGTGTGGTGCTCGTGGAAAATTTGTGTGAACCTTACAAGGCACAGATGATGTTTTCTGGAAAAAGTTTTGAGTACATCGAAAATGAAAATGTAAAATCAATTATGTAATTGAATAATACACCTAGTTTATTATGAAATGAAATTCATTGAGTTGAAACAGAGATTGTAGTTAACGATGGTTAAGTCGTTAACGAAGGATGTACATCATAGCATATTAGTAATATGAATTAACTGAGTAGTATTTACCCTTTTTCAATTCATACATAATAGCTTAGTACGAAAAGATTTATGATGGTTTTAAAATTTATATATATAAGATATACATATAAATTCTTTAGAGAAATTGAGTTATTACTGAAATGTCCTGTTCTTATTGATTAAAAACGTTCCATATTAATTGATTTCGTTGCGAGGTTTTGACCTCTATATGAGACGTTTTTCAAAGACTGCATTCATTTTTAAAACAAACCATAACCTTTATTTCATAAATAAAGGTTTAAAAAGCTTTACGTAGATTATCAAATAATGATAATCTAAAATATCCTGTTTACACACGACCATTACATAATGGTTTACAATACAAATATGTTACATCGAAATCAGTTTCTTGAATGCAGTTTTTACACAATATCATACAAACATGGACTCCAAATCTTGTCCTTATTTTAGTATGCAACAACGGAAGCTCTTAGTATTCACCTGAGAATAAACATGCTTTAAACGTCAACAAAAATGTTGGTGAGTTATAGGTTTAACCTATATATATCAAATCGTAACAATAGACCACAAGATTTCATATTTCAATACACATCCCATACATAGAGATAAAAATCATTCATATGGTGAACACCTGGTAACCGACATTAACAAGATGCATATATATAAGAATATCCCCATCATTCCGGGACACCCTTTGGATACGATATAAATTTCGAAGTACTAAAGCATCCGGTACTTTGGATGGGGTTTGTTAGGCCCAATAGATCTATCTTTAGGATTCGCGTCAATTAGGGTGTCTGTTCCCTAATTCTTAGATTACCAGACTTAATAAAAAGGGGCATATTCGATTTCGATAATTCAACCATAGAATGTAGTTTCACGTACTTGTGTCTATTTTGTAAATCATTTATAAAACCTGCATGTATTCTCATCCCAAAAATATTAGATTTTAAAAGTGGGACTATAACTCACTTTCACAGATTTTTACTTCATCGGGAAGTAAGACTTGGCCACTGGTCGATTCACGAACCTATAACAAATATGTACATATATATCAAAGTATGTTCAAAATATATTTACAACACTTTTAATACATTTTGATGTTTTAAGTTTATTAAGTCAGTTGTCCTCGTTAGTAACCTACAACTAGTTGTCCACAGTTAGATGTACAGAAATAAATCGATAAATATTATCTTGAATCAATCCACAACCCAGTGTATACGTATCTCAGTATTGATCACAACTCAAACTATATATATTTTGGAATCAACCTCAACCCTGTATAGCTAACTCCAACATTCACATATAGAGTGTCTATGGTTGTTCCGAAATATATATAGATGTGTCGACATGATAGGTCGAAACATTGTATACGTGTCTATGGTATCTCAAGATTACATAATATACAATACAAGTTGATTAAGTTATGGTTGGAATAGATTTGTTACCAATTTTCACGTAGCTAAAATGAGAAAAATTATCCAATCTTGTTTTACCCATAACTTCTTCATTTTAAATCCGTTTTGAGTGAATCAAATTTCTATGGTTTTATATTGAACTCTATTTTATTAATCTAAACAGAAAAAGTATATGTTTATAGTCGGAAAAATAAGTTACAAGTCATTTTTGTAAAGGTAGTCATTTCAGTCGAAAGAACGACGTCTAGATGACCATTTTAGAAAACATACTTCCACTTTGAGTTTAACCATAATTTTTGGATATAGTTTCATGTTCATAATAAAAATCATTTTCCCAGAATAACAACTTTTAAATCAAAGTTTATCATAGTTTTTAATTAACTAACCCAAAACAGCCCGCGGTGTTACTACGACGGCGTAAATCCGGTTTTACGGTGTTTTTCGTGTTTCCAGGTTTTAAATCATTAAGTTAGCATATCATATAGATATAGAACATGTGTTTAGTTGATTTTAAAATTCAAGTTAGAAGGATTAACTTTTATTTGCGAACAAGTTTAGAATTAACTAAACTATGTTCTAGTGATTACAAGTTTAAACCTTCGAATAAGATAGCTTTATATGTATGAATCGAATGATGTTATGAACATCATTACTACCTCAAGTTCCTTGGATAAACCTACTAGAAATGAGAAAAATAGATCTAGCTTCAAAGGATCCTTGGATGGCTTGAAAGTTGTTGAAGCAGAATCATGACACGTAAACAATTTCAAGTAAGATTTCCACTCGAAATAAGATTGTTATAGTTATAGAAATTGAATTAAAGTTTGAATATGATTATTACCTTGTATTAGAAATATAACCTACTGTAATTAACAAAGGTTTCTTGATCTTGGATGATTACTTGGAATGGATTTAGAAAACTTGGAAGTAAACTTGCAATCTTGGAAGTATTCTTGATTTTATGAAACTAGAACTTTTGGAATTTATGAAGAACACTTAGAACTTGAAGATAGAACTTGAGAGAGATCAATTAGATGAAGAAAATTGAAGAATAAAAGTGTTTGTAGGTGTTTTTGGTCTTTGGTGTATGGATTAGATATAAAGGATATGAAATTTTGTTTTCATGTAAATAAGTCATGAATGATTACTCATATTTTTGTAATTTTATGAGATATTTGATGCTAGTTGCCAAATGATGGTTCCCACATGTGTTAGGTGACTCACATGGGCTGCTAAGAGCTGATAATTGGAGTATATATACCAATAGTACATACATCTAAAAGCTGTGTATTGTACGAGTACGAATACGGGTGCATACGAGTAGAATTGTTGATGAAACTGAACGAGGATGTAATTGTAAGAATTTTTGTTAAGTAGAAGTATTTTGATAAGTGTCTTGAAGTCTTTCAAAAGTGTATGAATACATATTAAAACACTACATGTATATACATTTTAACTGAGTCGTTAAGTCGTCGTTAGTCGTTACATGTAAATGTTGTTTTGAAACCTTTAGGTTAACGATCTTGTTGAATGTTGTTAACCCATTGTTTATTATAACAAATGAGATGTTAAATTGTTATATTATCATGATATTATGATATATAATATATCTTAGTATGATGTATATACAGTTAAATGTCGTTACAACGATAATCGTTACATATATGTCTCGTTTCGAAATCATTAAGTTAGTAGTCTTATTTTTACATATGTATTTCATTGTTAATACACTTAATAATATATTTACTTATCATTTAATATAATTAACCAAGTGTATCAATATCTTAATATGATTCATATGTACCTAGTAAGACGTTGTTATAACGATAATCGTTATATATATCGTTTTCGAGTTTCTTAAATTAATAGTCTCATTTTTATGTATATAACTCATTGTTAAAATACCTAATGAGATACATACTTATAATAAAATCATGTTAACTATATATATAACCATATGTATGTCATCGTATAGTTTTTACAAGTTTTAACGTTCGTGAATCACCGGTCAACTTGGGTGGTCAATTGTCTATATGAAACCTATTTCAATTAATCAAGTCTTAACAACTTTGATTGCTTAACATGTTGGAAACACTCAATCATGTAAATATTAATTTCATATAATATATATAAACATGGAAAAGTTCGGGTCACTACAATTACTTCATAACTCATTGACACAATATACTCGTTGTTGACTCGTAATGATGTCCACGGTGCTTTCTTGAACTGGCGGAGCTTGGGATGTTAGAGACGATGTTGACAGCACTGACTATGCTGGTGATGCTAAGGGTACTGTTGATGTTGTTGGTAAAACAAGTCTAGCTTGTAAATCGTGCACCATTCCGGTCAGGGTTTCTCTTTATTATTTCTATCCGCCCACTACTAATTTACAATATATAATCTCTAAAACTTTTAGAAACTACATATTCTCTGCAGAATATTTCTTCGATGAAGTTATGAATCAATACTTCATCGTTTGTTGTTGTTGATACTCCTTGGTATCTATAGCGTGTATGAGGTTGATGCTCGTGGGACAGATTGTGAAGTTGAGGTTTGCGGTGCGGTTGTTGTTGGTGGTGGTAATGGTACTGTTGGTGTTGTTGTCGGTGGTACTGTTGATGCCGGTGATGCTGCTGGTGCTTGTAACCTTTGCACCAAATTCTCCAAAGCCACTACCCGAGCGCGAAGCTCATTGACTTCTTCTATTACACCGGGATGATTGTTGGTTCGGATGAGCGGATGAATAAGATTCAGAATTTAAGATAGTATATTATCGTGATGAGATACTCTGGAAATGAGAGGGAAAATGGTGTCTCGAACAGGTTCGCCGGTAAGAGCTTCAGGTTCTTCGCTAAGAGGGGAATGTGGTGGATGGAAGGGATCACCTTCTTCTTGTCTCCAATGATTAAGTAGGCTACGAACCCACCCCCAATTCATCCAGAATAGGTGATGGCTGATTGGTTGATCCATTCCGGTTACACTGTCTTCGGAATTCAGGTGAATATCCATATCGGAATAGCTGTCAGAGTTTAAGGAATTTGAACTAGATACGGGATCCATCTTGTATAATTAGAGAGATGATTTTTGATATGAATTAGATTATAGAATTTAGTTTGGTATTCTTCAATACATAATTTACATATGTATATATAATACCAAATTCCATAAATCACGAAGAAATTTTCGGAAGATGTCAGGAAAAGTTTACAGTAACAGATACTGATAATGCTAAAAACGAACATATATTTCATAGCATTATTCCTCAAGAAAGACAAGCTTTTAGTTGCAATTGTTCTATTTACAAGTGATATTCGTTTAAATAATAAAAGGTGAATACAAAAGACAGATTCGACGAATTGAAGACGCAAACGACCAAAAAGCTCAAAAGAACAAAAGACAATCAAAGAGGTTCCAATTATTGATAAGAAACGTCTCGAAATTACAAGAGTACAAGATTAAAAACGTAAAGTACAAGATATTAAATTGTACGCAAGGACGTTCGAAAATCCGGAACCGGGACCAGAGTCAACTCTCAACGCTTGACGCAACGGACTAAAAATTACAAGTTAACTAGGTATATAAATATAATATAATATATAATTAATTATATTAATTATATATATATTATATTTATAAATAAAAACCGTCGGCAGAGAAAGACTCCAAGGACTGAGCTGTAAATTCATTCTCCGCGACTCGCGGAGTTTGAAGAGGATTTTACCGCGAGTCGCGGAGCCCCAAAAATCGACTCTGCCTATAAAGCAAACCGAATTCTGATCATTTTTCATAATCTATTTTCTCTCTTCTCTCATATATACATAAAATATATATATATATATATATATAATTTATATTTTAATTTTAATTTTAATTATAATTCTAATAATAAGGGTATGTTAGCGAATGTTGTAAGGGTGTAAGTCGAAATTCTGTCCGTGTAACGCTACGCTATTTTTAATCATTGTAAGTTATGTTCAACCTTTTTACATTAATGTCTCGTAGCTAAGTTATTATTATGCTTATTTAATCCGAAGTAATCATGATGTTGGGCTAATTACTAAAATTGGGTAATTGGGCTTTGTACCATAATTGGGGTTTGGACAAAAGGACGACACTTGTGGAAATTAGACTATGGGCTATTAATGGGCTTTATATTTGTTTAACTAAATGATAGTTTGTTAATGTTAATATAAAGATTTACAATTGGGCGTCCCTATAAATTACCATATACACTCGATCGGACACGATGGGCAGGGTATTTATATGTACGAATAATCGTTCATTTAACCGGACACGGGAATGGATTAATAGCCACTAGAATAATTAAAACAGGGGTGAAATTACATTCAAGGGTAATTGGTGTAATTGTTAATAAAGTAGTAAAACCTTGGTTTACACGCAGTCGATAACCTGGTGTATTCATTAAACAAAGTATTAAAACCTTGTTACAATTCGAATCCCCAATTAGTTGGAATATTTAACTTCGGGTATAAGAATAATTTGATGAGGACACTCGCACTTTATATTTATGACTGATGGACTGTTATGGACAAAAACCAGACGGACATATTAAATAATCCAGGACAAAGGACAATTAACCCATGGGCATAAAACTAAAATCAACACGTCAAACATCATGATTACGGAAGTTTAAATAAGCATAATTCTTTTATTTCATATTTAATTTCCTTTATTTTATATTTAATTGCACTTCTAATTATCGCATTTTTTATTGTTATTATATTTAATTGCATTTTTAATTATCGTACTTTTTAATTATCGCAAGTTTATTTTATCGCACTTTTATTATTCGCAATTTCATTATCGTTATTTACTTTACGCTTTAAATTAAGTCTTTTATTTATTTAATATTTTACATTAGGTTTTAACCGCGACTAAAGTTTTAAAATCGACAAACCGGTCATTAAACGGTAAAAACCCCCCTTTATAATAATAATATTACTTATATATATGTTTGTATTTTTATAAAAGTAAACTAATATAGCGTTACGCTTTGTTTAAAGATTTCCCTGTGGAACGAACCGGACTTACTAAAAACTACACTACTGTACGATTAGGTACACTGCCTATAAGTGTTGTAGCAAGGTTTAAGTATATCCATTCTATAAATAAATAAATATCTTGTGTAAAATTGTATCGTATTTAATAGTTTTTCCTAGTAAAATATAAACTATTTTATATACACCTCGCATAACATCAAGTATTTTTGGCGCCGCTGCCGGGGACATTTCTAAACGCCGGAAGCGCAACGCTAATAATATAAAATAAAATAAAAAAAAAAATTTAGATTACTTCTATTAAAAATTCGTTTTTGTAAAAATACGTTTTAATTATTCAAAAATATGAAAAGAAAAACAAAAATATAAGTATTTTTAAGATTTTGTTAAATATTTATGTTTTATAAGTTTCTTTATTTTTATTTTAGTTTATAATAATATAAATTTTATTAAATATCTTTTATTTATAGAAAAAAAAACAGAAAACAGAAAATAAAAAAAAAAAAACGCGTCGATTCAAACTGTGCCAGAATTGAATTTCTGAACCCCGCGACTCGCGGGGTTTTCTTCATTAATTAGCGCGACTCGCGGAGCCTTTCTGACAGGCGACAAAAGAAGCCCTAATTCAGCATTTATTACGGTAATTATTAATTAATTATTATTAAACCCTAATAATTATTATTATTATTATTAGTTTTATTTTAAAATTTCTTTTTATTTAATTTGTTTTATTTTGTTTAAATTAGTTTTATTAAATTGTAAAATTAGTAGTTTTATTAAATAAATAATATAAAAATAATATTTTTATAAAAATTGTACTTTTTCAACTTTTTATATATTTTTATATTTTGTCCCTTTTTAATCATTTTAGCGTAACTTTTGTATTTTTAGATCATATTTAATTTTAAACTTAGTTTTTGCCATAGTCATTTTTACTCCTAGATTTTTAGGCTTTGCCGTAGAATTCCTTAAGTGCTTTTTCTTTAGACTAAGATTTAGGTACTTTAGAATTTTGCGACGCCTTTTTAAGTTTTAGTTTCTTTTTAAGTTATTTCCATTTGGGATTTAGTTTTTCCTGTAAGCTTTAATATTTTTAGACACCTTTTTACTATGTATCAATTATCATTCGAATTAGTAATTTCAATTTGCGATTATAATTTTAAGTTAGTTGTAGTAATAAGATTAGGTTAGTTAAGTATTTTTAAGTTTTTATAAGTTTCTTTTATTTTTCCGTCACCTTTTATTTTTCAACCATTTTTTTCTTTTTCGACCTTTTTCGACGAACTCTTTTTGTTTCTTATTTCTCGCTATTCTAGTTTTAGGACATAGATTTTTATTCTACTTCTTATCTAAATTTCTTAAAATTACGAAAATTTATTTTAAGTGGTTAAATTAATAGACATCAAAATTTTCTGGTTCGTAGTAATAGTTGGATTTGTACGTGGACCGGGTTATTGGAGCCAAACAGTCCTCAATTATATTGAGACCAAACGAATCCTGCCCCTCTGCTGCATCTTTTGGCTATTCGAAACGTGGGCAAAATCAGAAAAGTCTATTGATTGGATAACTTATTATAATTTTTCTTTCCTTTTAAAAACTAATAGGATATTCAGTGAATGCACCGAGCAAGACGTTCATCACCTTTTGTACGTTCACCACCTGTAACTAGATCAAGATATTTAGCAAATATAACCGCCGTTAATTTTTCTTTAGAATCGTCATCCAGTCGACCAAGTACTTCAGTTCAAATTTCCGATAATCCATTTTTTGAACCCAACCTCACAATTGAGAATCCAGAGAATATTCAGGAACGGTTCGTAGATCCTGAACCACTAAACCTTCCTCCGGAACCACCAATCATTCAAACAGAGATTGTTGAGGAACGAACCATTAAATCAGAATCATCTAGTGATACCGATTCAACAAATTCAATTATGGAGAATCTGGAACCTTTAAGTATGGAAGACCGAATGAGAGCTAAACGCACTGGCCAAGGTCACGCAATTACTCATCCAGACATTAATGCGCCAGATTATGAAATCAAAGGACAAATTCTACATATGGTGACTAATCAATGCCAATTTAGTGGTGCGCCGAAGGAAGATCCAAATGAACATCTACGTACCTTTAATAGGATCTGCACACTATTTAAAATCCGAGAAGTGGAGGATGAACAGATATATCTCATGTTATTTCCCTGGACTTTAAAGGGAGAAGCCAAAGATTGGTTGGAATCGTTACCTGAAGGGGCGATTGATACATGGGACGTTTTAGTTGACAAATTTCTTAAACAATTCTTTCCTGCATCTAAAGCCGTAAGACTTCAAGCAGAAATTGTTACGTTCACACAGAAACCAAATGAAACTCTATATGAGGCGTGGACAAGATATGGAAAGTTGTTAAGAGGATGTCCGCAACATGGTTTAGACACCTGTCAAATAGTACAAATATTCTACCAAGGATGCGACATCACTACAAGAAAAGACATAGATATAGCAGCTGGTGGGTCTATTATGAAGAAAACCGAAACTGATGCTTACAAAATTATTGATAATACTGCTTCCCACTCACATGAGTGGCACCAAGAAAAAGACATCATTAGATCATCTAAAGCAGCTAGAGCCGATTCTAGCTATGACTTAGATTCCATTTCCGCAAAGATAGATGCTGTGGAGAGACGAATGGAAAAGATGACTAAGGATATTCACTCAATACGAATTAGTTGTGAGCAGTGTGGAGGACCACATTTGACAAAAGATTGTCTCAGTATTGAATTAACAATGGAACAAAGAGAGAATATTTCATACATAAACCAAAGGCCTGGAAATAATTATCAGAATAATTATCAACCGCCAAGACCGATTTACAATCAAAACCAGAATTATAACCGAAATATTCCATACAACAACCAACAAGGTCCTAGCAATCAACAAGTATCCAATAATACTTATAATCAGCAAAGACCTAATTTTCAAAACAAACCACCACAACAAACCGATGATAAAAAACCGAATTTAGAAGATATGATGACGAAGCTAGTTGAAACTCAAACGCAGTTTTTCACATCTCAAAAACAAACTAATGAACAAAATGCTCAAGCATTTAGAAATCAACAAGCTTCTATTCAAAATCTGGAACAAGAAGTAAGTAACCTAGCAAGATTAATAGGTGAAAGAAAACCGGGAAGTTTACCAAGCGATACAAATGCTAACCCCCGGAATGAAACAGCTAAAGCTATTACCACAAGAAGTGGTACAACACTTAAACCACCTGAAATACCTGTAACTTCTGATGAAACTATTCCTACTCCACAAGAACCACAACCTGATCAAGATAAGGAAAAAGAACCGGTAGTTGAAAAGGTTAATGAAGATAACACAGTTAAGGATAAACCTTATGTTAAACCATACCAACCACCACTTCCTTACCCGAGTAAAATGAAGAAAGAGAAACTTAAAGCCGAGCAATCCAAATTCTTGGATATGTTTAAACAGATAAATGTAAATCTTCCTTTCATTGATGTGATTTCAGGAATGCCAAGATATGCTAAATTCTTGAAAGATCTAATCTCAAATAGAAAGAAAATGGAAGAACTCTCGGCTGTTACTATGAATGCTAATTGTTCAGCAGTGCTGTTGAATAAGATACCAGAAAAATTATCTGATCCAGGAAGTTTCACAATTCCATGTTTTCTGGGTAGTCTTAGTTCAATAGAAGCATTGGCAGACTTAGGTGCTAGTATAAATCTAATGCCGTATTCACTATACACTAAACTAGACCTTGGAGAATTAAAACCAACCAGAATAAGCATACAACTAGCCGATAGATCAATAAAATATCCTAGAGGGATAATGGAGAACATGCTAGTTAAAGTTGGTACTTTAGTATTTCCAGTAGATTTTGTTGTTTTGGACATGGAAGAAGATTCTCAAGTTCCTCTCATATTAGGAAGACCATTCTTAAACACGGCTAAAGCAATGATAGACGTGTTCAGTAAGAAATTGACCCTAAGTATAGAGGATGAGAGTGTTACCTTTTCAGTTGATAGAGCAATGCAACAACCACAATCTGCAGATGATACATGTTATTATATTCAAACTATAGATGCACATGCAGAATTATTAGAAGAATTTCCAGAATTACAAGGAACAGGAGAATGTTCTTTAGGAGAAGGTAATGAACCAATTGATGAAGCTGAAATGTTAGCTACACTTATAGCTAATGGATATGAACCAACAACAGAAGAAATTCAAATGCTAAAAGAAGAAGACAGATATCGATATAAATCATCGATAGAAGAACCTCCGAAATTAGAGTTAAAGCCACTTCCAAACCATTTGGAATACGCTTATTTACATGGTGAATCTGAATTACCTGTAATAATATCGTCTTCTCTTACTGAAAATGAGAAATCACAACTCATTTCTGTGTTGAAAGCTCATAAACCAGCCATTGCATGGAAGATTCATGATATTAAAGGAATAAGTCCTTCGTATTGCACACATAAAATCCTTATGGAAGAAGGTCATAAAACGTATGTGCAACGCCAACGAAGACTAAATCCTAATATGCAAGATGTAGTTAAGAAAGAGATTATTAAACTGCTAGATGCAGGTTTGATATATCCAATTTCTGATAGTCCATGGGTAAGCCCAGTTCAATGCGTACCTAAGAAGGGTGGCATGACTGTCATTACAAATGAGAAAAATGAGCTTATTCCTACTAGGACTGTAACAGGATGGCGTGTATGTATTGATTATAGAAAATTAAATGACGCCACCAGAAAAGATCACTTTCCCTTACCTTTCATAGATCAAATGTTGGAAAGATTAGCCGGAAATAGTTACTATTGTTTTCTAGATGGATTTTCCGGATATTTTCAAATTCCAATAGCACCCGAAGATCAAGAGAAAACCACATTCACGTGCCCTTATGGTACTTTTGCTTACAAACGCATGCCATTTGGACTTTGTAACACCCCTGCAACCTTTCAAAGGTGTATGATGGCGATTTTTCACGACATGATAGAAGAATGCATGGAAGTATTCATGGATGACTTTTCAGTCTTCGGTGATACATTTAAATCATGTCTAGTTAATCTGGAACGAATGCTAATTAGATGCGAACAATCAAATCTAGTACTTAATTGGGAGAAATGCCATTTCATGGTTAAAGAAGGCAGCGTTCTTGGACATAAAATTTCAAAAGAAGGAATTGAAGTGGATAGAGCTAAAGTAGATGTAATTGCTAAACTTCCAAATCCCACCAATGTTAGAGGAGTTAGGAGTTTTCTAGGGCATGCCGGTTTTTACCGACGTTTCATAAAAGATTTTTCAAAAATTGCCACTCCTATGAATAAACTCCTAGAAAAGGATGCTCCATTCATCTTTTCAGATGAGTGTATCAAATCTTTTAATATTCTTAAAGAGAAACTCACTAATGCACCGATCATGATAACACCGAATTGGAATCTACCATTTGAACTAATGTGCGATGCAAGTGATTTTGCAATGGGAGCCGTTTTAGGACAAAGGATTGAAAAACGATTTCAACCTATATATTATGCTAGTAAGACGTTACAAGGAGCACAAACGAACTATACAACTACTGAAAAAGAACTCCTTGCTATTGTCTTTGCTTTTGACAAATTTCGATCATATCTCGTTCTAGCAAAAACGGTGGTCTATACTGACCATTCTGCTCTTAGATACCTATTTTCAAAACAAGATGCTAAACCAAGATTAATCCGTTGGATCTTACTCTTACAAGAGTTTGATATTGAAATCCGAGATAAAAGAGGAGCAGAAAATCTCGCCGCTGATCATCTTTCTCGTCTTGAAAATCCCGAATTAGAAGTTCTAAATGAATCAGCCATACAAGACAACTTTCCTGATGAATATCTATTGAAGATAGATTATAAAGAAATCCCATGGTTTGCAGACTATGCAAACTACTTAGTTTGTGGATTCCTTGAAAAAGGATTATCGTACCAAAGACGAAAGAAATTCTTCAGTGATATAAAACACTATTTTTGGGAAGATCCACATCTGTTTAAAAGTTGTCCCGATGGAATAATACGCCGATGTGTATTTGGAGATGAAGCTAGTAAAATTTTAAACCATTGTCACACAGGACCAACAGGAGGGCATTATGGGCCTCAACTTATGAAGCTGGATTCTATTGGCCTACAATTTACAAAGACGCACACCTTCTTTGCAAATCTTGTGATGCATGTCAAAGGGCCGGAAAAATAAGTCAACGTGATGAAATGCCACAAAATGTCATCCAAGTATGTGAAGTATTTGACATTTGGGGTATTGACTTTATGGGTCCATTTCCAAAATCTAATAATAATCTATATATACTCGTAGCCATTGATTATGTATCTAAATGGGCGGAAGCACAAGCTCTCCTAACTAACGATGCACGAGTTGTAGTCAACTTTTTAAAACGTCTTTTTGCAAGGTTTGGAACACCGAAAGCTTTAATAAGTGATCGGGGTACTCATTTCTGTAATAATCAACTTGAGAAAGTTCTTAAAAGATATGGAGTAACTCATAAAATCTCCACCGCATATCATCCACAAACAAGTGGACAAGTTGAAAATACCAACCGAGCTTTAAAACGTATTCTAGAGAAAACCGTAGGATCAAATCCGAAGGAATGGTCCATTAAATTGGAGGATGCACTCTGGGCTTTTAGAACAGCCTACAAAACTCCAATTGGAACCACACGTTTTAGACTTGTTTATGGAAAAGCATGTCATCTTCCAGTAGAAATTGAACACAAAGCATTTTGGGCTTTGAAGACATGTAATCTTGATTTACATGAAGCCGGACGTCTACGATTAAGTCAACTAAACGAATTAGAAGAATTAAGACATGAAGCATACGAAAATTCGTTAATCTATAAAGAAAGAACGAAGAAATGGCATGATAAAAGAATCAGAAGTTCAAAAGAATTTAAAGAAGGAGACAGAGTTCTTCTTTTCAATTCACGATTCAAGCTATTTCCTGGAAAATTGAAATCAAGATGGTCTGGACCATTCATAGTCAAAAGAGTTTTCCCATACGGAACGATAGAATTGATAAATTCAAATGGGATTGAATTTAAAGTTAATGGTCACAGAGTTAAACATTACATACATGGTCCGATGAAAGTCGACAACGAAGTTAATCACAATTTCGACACCACAGCTAACTAAGTGTGGGGAGAATCAAGTCTTTAAAGGATAATATGTATTTATGTTAGAGTTAGATTGTCTGTTTTCGTGTAGTTCTCGAAAATGGAACCCGAATGGTCTTTCCCTAGCAGACCCTAAAGAACTAGTCTTCTCCCCCCATTCTGAATTTTTTATTTTTTTTAGGTTTTTACAAAATGAAGACTGCCTGTGAGCTAAACCATGGTCTAATGCTACACGCTTTGATCACTAAACGTAATAATGACATACTACCGAGTGAAATAGTATCAGTAATCAGAGAAAGAATGGACGGAGTTAGAAAAGAATCCAGATGCGAAGATAATAAGTTACAATTTGGTAAAGGAAAATCAAAATTCGCAGCGAAAAGAAGAGCACGACACCTAGAACGATGTCACAAATGCGGAAAATGGTCACATGGAGGTAAATGTTCAAATAATCAAACCTATTCAAATACCGAATTTGTTACTTTATGCAGAGACGGACCGTTCATATGTTTAGAAGAAAAGACACTGAATGCTCGAGGTTACGCCTATGTAGCCATGGAAAATCAATTAAACCGACTATCTTATGAATGGGATAGATCATATAACTAAGAAATCTATTTCACAGGTATGTCTGTACAGTTTTTATTTTTATTTTTAACCTTTTGATAATAAACGCTAATTTGTTCGCTAAAAAGTATTAAATTGGTATTAAATAAAATTAGGTTTGGCGACCGAAATTATTGATATCATTCAAAAATTTATTACATCACTGCGAAATTTAACGTTTATTCTTAAGGTATAAATATCTTTAAACAATCAACCCAAAATATTTCAAAAATTCGTCATGAGTTAAATTAGGTCTTGGAACCGAAATTACTTTACCGAAAAGAGGGGCGCATATTTTTGATAATATTTGATTGATTAAAGTGGGATAAAAAGCCAAAAAGATTTTTAAATTTATTTTTACCATGTTTTTAAATTTAATATTTAAATCTTAAATTAATATTGTAAACTTTGTAAAAACAATATATTTAAAATTGTAAATATTTGAAAAATTAATATAAGTTTGATATGAATTTATAAATTTTTAAATTAAGTTTGGTGTGAATTTTTAATTTTTAAAATATAAATTTTTAATTTTATGCATTTTAAATTTTAAGTTTGGTGTGAATTTTTAATTTTTAATTTTTAATTTTGAATTTTATATTTAAGTTGTGTGAATTTAAAAACAAAAATTTACTTTATCTCATTAAGTTAAGAATATGATTTTTAAAATTCGTCGTAAGTTGAAGACTAGGTCTTTGAACCGAAATTGCTTTACCCAAGGGAGGGACGAGAACTTTATTATCATTATTTTTAATCTTATTGATTTAAAGTATGCCAAAAACATTAAAAAAACCCAAAAATCTTAGCTTTTAAAACAATCGCTACAAAAAGACAAATTTTAAAATTTTGTCGAGGGACGGACTAGGACATCGATCCGAAACGACCTCGTCCTAAATAATAAGGGAAACAAAATTTTAAAATTAATTTCTTAATTGTTTTCAAAAGTTAATTATTATTAATAAAAAAAAAACAAAAAAAAAAAACAAACTCCGCGAGTCGCGGAGTTTGAAGTGCATTTCGCCGCGACTCGCGGAGGGGTCGGAAATCAGAAAAAAATAAAGAGCTGCAAACTGATCAGTCCAACCCCCAACTCAAAAATAACTGCAAAAAACTGCACCCGAAAAACCCGAAAAATACACCCCAAAATCACAATTTTTAACCGTTAATCACCAAATCTTTTGCTAAAATCATGTTGAGAAGGATGCTATCTAAGAATTACTCAAGAAAAACGGTAAATTTCTACACCTAAACACCATTTAATTCGAAATTTGATGTTCTTGAGCAATTTTGTCCCCAATTTGATTTTGATGCTTTTTAGTGTAATTAGGCTTAAATTGTTTATGTATTATGCTTGTATAACCTAGATTGATGCTGTTTAACATGATTAGAAGCCTTAAACTTCAAATTTTGAGTAATCTAGGGTTTGTGTTCTTGAGCAATTTGGGGCTTTTTGATATAAACAGGTTATGGCCGATTTTTGTCATGAATTGTTGCTAAATTAAGTAGTGTAACATGTTTAGGTAGTTAAATGATCCAAACTTTGAGCCTAAACATGATTTTGAGAATTAAAGTGGACTTTTTCAAGTCTAAAATTCATGAACTTGATTTTTGAAAGATAATGCCATTTGAGACTTGTTTAATTGCTAGTAATGATTATTTTGACATGTTATTTGAGTTGAATGTTTATGAACTTGGCGAACATTTTCGTATATGCTTATTTGAAAAAGTGTAGATTTGATAAAAATGTGAAAATGAGCTTAAGTTTGATATAAATTGATAATGTCATTGTAATTATTTTGATTGATGATTTTGCTGACACTAATGCATATTTGGATGCACAAAAATTGTGTTTGATGTGTTTTGCAGAATGAAAGGGGTGAATCTTCATTCCAAGCCCGCAATGCTCCTGCTGAGAATTTGGAACAACAGGAGGTGGATAACTACTACAAGCAGGATATACCTCATCCAGTCATGACCTTTTTCGATATGCACTTGGAAGAGTTGCACCCGAACCTGAGATTTGACAGACTTTGGATAGATTATCCAAAATATCAAAGGGGTTTGCATACTCTTCATTCTAAGGTTGTTGAGGTACCGAGGGTCATAGAATGGGGACCCTTAGAAGCTGTAGAATTGGCCGGGCCAATTAGGGAATTACTTGTACAGAGGTATGGTAATTCTTCTTTTAATGACTGGGTATGTTTATTCACCATACGTAGACCTGTATATAAAGTATGGTGTGAAGAATTGTTATGTAGTATAGAGTTGAATGATCGGGTAGCTAGTTTAACCGATCGTTCTTTTATTAGATTTTTGTTAGGCGGTTCGATGCGCCACATGTCTTTACTGGACATGGCTCAGGCTTTACGTATATATACGCCTGAGGAGTTAGCGTCTGCCGATTGTAGAGGATTGATACTAAACGGTAGAAAGATAGATGAGAATTTTGATACACACGGTGTGTGGAGTCAAATGACAAGCCATCACCGTTTCAAAGGGGGAAATTACTCTTATTTGGATATAGATAGAGCCGAATTAAGAGTGATACATAGGTTTTTAGCTAATTCGATTACACAAAGGGGTAAGAACAAAGAAAAAGTAAATGAACAGGATTTGTTTTACCATATGTGTATTCGAGACCCACAAAGCGCTGTAAGTATACCATATTGTGTGGGTTATTATTTATCAGCTATGGTTCGGGGGATGCGACCACATAGCATAATAGGAGGTGGTATTTTTTTTACTTTGATTGGTGAATATCTCGGTGTGGATATAAGTCGGGGGGGATTATTAGTAGAAGAACCGGAACCCCGCGATACTATAGGTTTAAATGTATACCATGGTGCGAAAGTTTTGAAGAGGCGAAATAACGCCGCAGTACGATACCATGGTAGACATCCACAGGTGGAGAGAAACCAGCAGCAAGGTAATGTAGGAGGGGGGAATGAGATGCAAGAAATGCATAGGTTTATAGCTTCTCAGGAATACGAAAATGCTAGACAGAGAGCATTTGAAGATTGGCAAGTTCATCAGAACCAAATCATAGCTCATTGCCAACATATAGGTAGAAACTATATTCCTACACCGAAACCCATCTTCCCTCCTTGGTCTATAGAGATGCAGCCACCGTATCCTACGTATGACCCTGCCGAAGCATTCTATAGCACTTATGGTTATGCCTGGAACCCCTATTGGTACCAATATCATCCTTAGTTTACTTATTATTTTTTTTTTATTTTGTAATTTGTAATTATTGATACGTTTAATACTTTTGTTAATATTGTAATCATTTTTATAATTATCTAACTTTTATTCTTAGATTTTAATAATTTTTGAATGTGGGGTAATATACCAAACTTCAAAAATATGTATATATGTTTGCAGTTTATCTTATGTACACAACAGGGTAAAACAACGCATTTTCAAAGACTGGCATTAAGTTCAGCAAAAGCAACTAATTTTGACGACAAGATGCAAAATATATGTGAAATAACAACAAGACGGAATGAACAAATGATGTGCACCATTTATCATTCAGAAAACAAACGCCAATATATTTGGAAACTTTGGTAAAAATTTAATCATTTTCACACAAATCACCCTCAATAATTTAAATTGTTACTAATTTCTTGCAAATGAGGGCATTGCAAGATCTTAAGTGTGGGAAGGGGTTAAATTCTTTCGGATTTTAAAAATTTTTACTTTATACACTTGGTTACCATTAAAAATACTAGTAAAGCAGTAGTTGTATTAGAATCTAGTGCTCTCTGATAAAAAAAGAACAGCCCTAGTCTTATATACTGACTACCCAATTCTAGTAAAATTTTTCAAAATTTTCAATTAAATGAATTCAAAATCATGTTTATACATATTTATGAACGATAAAAATAGGTTTTAACACCGAAATTATTGTTACCTCGGAAATGACATAAATTAAGAAACAAACTAAAATGTTAAAATTCATTTAAAATGGAATAGAGGACGATAAAAAGGAAAATAAAAGCCAAGTGTGGGAAAATTTACCAAGTTATCTTAAACACATGTCACATATATCTGTAACAAATAACTGAAAATACTTTTGCTTTGGACTAAACTAAACTGTTTTTACCCGATAAAAGAAAAGAAGAGATGGATCTACTTGATGAATCAATTCCATCATTAAAAGGAAGTAAAGTCTTCCGAAAAAGACACGCGCTTCTTGATTTAGGTCATGAAGTTGTCGTCCAGACCAGCTGTAGGTTGACGAAAAATCTAGAAAAGTCATCACTAAAATCAGCAGGAAATCCACGGATCTCAGCATTAAACAGGGTCGCCAAGTGGTCAGATTTATCCTAACCATGAGAAGGATTTATCTCGTACAATGGGGGGGCACCATGCAAATTAGCTGGATAAGACTAATGAATCAGATCCCCAGAAAGGATAATCTCCTTAAAGATTAAAAATTAGCTTTTAAGACTGATATTACTCAATCCTAGAGATTGACCTTAAAGATTGAGAATTCAAACTCATGGAATTCAATGATATCTAAACTCGAGCTTGAACGAGAAAATATTTTGATCAAAAATTACAAACCGATTTGTTTTCTGAAAACCCTATTTTCAATGCGTTCATTACCATTGAACGTAAAATCCTAGGAATTCACCTGGAATTCATTAGGTCACCTGAACTAAATCGGGTGTCAACCGTAAGAACGGTGGTTGCATAGCATGGTCAAAGACAGGACCTTGTGCCAGACCGAAAAATTATAAGGGTGAGCTTTACTATTGCTCCTACCAAGGATAGTAATTGCGTCCGACACGTTATAGACCATAATTAAAAGCATGTCAGGGGACATTGCCTTAACAGTTGCTTGTTCAACGCTTTCCTTTACAACCGGACGGTAGTTTACCGAAAGGTAATATACGGGACAAGTAAACTGGACGTGTTGCTTTCCAAATACAAGGTTAGCAAGTGGGTGACACAAAACTGCAAGTTTTGAGCTAAAATTTTCAAATCTGAAACCCACCAAACCCACAAAAATATTTTGCAAACACCGGTAAAGGGTTATCCCGGAAAACTTATCTAGGGTAAAAACTAGATTTAATTTTCAAAAGATCAAATGTTTTCATAAAGATCCAATTTCCTTAATGGATCTAAATTTTTATAGTCATGTGGGACTGTAAACCATATCGTTACTACCATTGTTTATACCGCCGTATAGAAATCACCGATGTACAAAGTGTGAAGAATAAAGAAGTGATTCTAGTATTTCAAGACGATATTGCTTGAGGACAAGCAACGCTCAAGTGTGGGAATATTTGATAATGCTAAAAATGAACATATATTTCATAGCATTATTCCTCAAGAAAGACAAGCTTTTAGTTGCAATTGTTCTATTTACAAGTGATATTCGTTTAAATAATAAAAGGTGAAGACAAAAGACAGATTCGACGAATTGAAGACGCAAACGACCAAAAAGCTCAAAAGAACAAAAGACAATCAAAGAGGTTCCAATTATTGATAAGAAACGTCTCGAAATTACAAGAGTACAAGATTAAAAAAGTAAAGTACAAGATATTAAATTGTACGCAAGGACGTTCGAAAATCCGGAACCGGGACCAGAGTCAACTCTCAACGCTCGACGCAACGGACTAAAAATTACAAGTTAACTAGGTATATAAATATAATATAATATATAATTAATTATATTAATTATATATATATTATATTTATAAATAAAAAAAGTCGGCAGAGAAAGACTCCAAGGACTGAGCTGTAAATTCATTCTCCGCGACTCGCGGAGTTTGAAGAGGATTTTACCGCGAGTCGCGGAGCCCCAAAAATCGACTCTGCCTATAAAGCAAACCGAATTCTGATCATTTTTCATAATCTATTTTCTCTCTTCTCTCATATATACGTAAAATATATATATATAATTTATATTTTAATTTTAATTTTAATTATAATTCTAATAATAAGGGTATGTTAGCGAATGTTGTAAGGGTGTAAGTCGAAATTCTGTCCGTGTAACGCTACGCTATTTTTAATCATTGTAAGTTATGTTCAACCTTTTTACATTAATGTCTCGTAGCTAAGTTATTATTATGCTTATTTAATCCGAAGTAATCATGATGTTGGGCTAATTACTAAAATTGGGTAATTGGGCTTTGTACCATAATTGGGGTTTGGACAAAAGAACGACACTTGTGGAAATTAGACTATGGGCTATTAATGGGCTTTATATTTGTTTAACTAAATGATAGTTTGTTAATGTTAATATAAAGATTTACAATTGGGCGTCCCTATAAATTACCATATACACTCGATCAGACACGATGGGCAGGGTATTTATATGTACGAATAATCGTTCATTTAACCGGACACGGGAATGGATTAATAGCCACTAGAATAATTAAAACAGGGGTGAAATTACATTCAAGGGTAATTGGTGTAATTGTTAACAAAGTAGTAAAACCTTGGTTTACACGCAGTCGATAACCTGGTGTATTCATTAAACAAAGTATTAAAACCTTGTTACAATTCGAATCCC
Organism: Rutidosis leptorrhynchoides; assembly: GCF_046630445.1. Classification (NCBI taxonomy): domain Eukaryota; kingdom Viridiplantae; phylum Streptophyta; class Magnoliopsida; order Asterales; family Asteraceae; genus Rutidosis; species Rutidosis leptorrhynchoides. Next base: position 598,104,059 of record NC_092336.1, on the reverse strand, counting down.
CAATTAGTTGGAATATTTAACATCAGGTATAAGAATAATTTGATGAGGACACTCGCACTTTATATTTATGACTGATGGACTGTTATGGACAAAAACCATACGGACATATTAAATAATCCAGGACAAAGGACAATTAACCCATGGGCATAAAACTAAAATCAACACGTCAAACATCATGATTACGGAAGTTTAAATAAGCATAATTCTTTTATTTCATATTTAATTTCCTTTATTTTATATTTAATTGCACTTCTAATTATCGCATTTTTTATTGTTATTATATTTAATTGCATTTTTAATTATCGTACTTTTTAATTATCGCAAGTTTATTTTATCGCACTTTTATTATTCGCAATTTCATTATCGTTATTTACTTTACGCTTTAAATTAAGTCTTTTATTTATTTAATATTTTACATTAGGTTTTAACTGCGACTAAAGTTTTAAAATTGACAAACCGGTCATTAAACGGTAAAAACCCCCCTTTATAATAATAATATTACTTATATATATGTTTGTATTTTTATAAAAGTAAACTAATATAGCGTTACGCTTTGTTTAAAGATTTCCCTGTGGAACGAACCGGACTTACTAAAAACTACACTACTGTACGATTAGGTACACTGCCTATAAGTGTTGTAGCAAGGTTTAAGTATATCCATTCTATAAATAAATAAATATCTTGTGTAAAATTGTATCGTATTTAATAGTTTTTCCTAGTAAAATATAAACTATTTTATATACACCTCGCATAACATCAGATACGCTAAGATATGAATTTTTTTCTATACACTATTTATGCAATAAATGCAGGAAAACGTGTCTAGACTTAAGAATGATAAGCATATAATTTCCGACAAGAAATGATAAGCAAAACTTTTAACATGCATACACGGTCGAAGTCCAGACTTACTAATGCATCTTAACAACTATCAGTTAGACACACTCATGCAAGACCTGGTTCGCTAGGACCAACGCTCTGATACCAACTGTGACGATCGCTCCAAATTCATATGGACGAACACGTCATTCATCGATTTCATTACGAGGTATTTGACCTCTATATGATACGTTTTGTAAACATTGCATTCTTTTGAAAAGGCACACCATAAATGAATGTTTAAATTAAAGGTTTTCGACATCTGATGATTTCTATATATAGACAATCACCGTAAATAATGGTTTACAATAATACTTCTGTTGACAATGCAGTCAAAATAAGATACATGGTGATGATTTGGTGAATGCAACGTTTTCTTGAAAAAATATGCCATGTATGACTCCATGCACATAGCTTGTCTAACATATAAGAAAACAGCGGAAGACTTCTAGGGAACCTGAGAATAAACATGATAACAAGTGTCAACACAAAGGTTGGTGAGTTCATAGTTTTAATGTTACGCATAATCTGTATATAAAGGTGGATCACAAGATTTCAGTTGTTTCATCCAGAAACGTTTATCAAAATATTCTACAAGTTAAGCACCTTGGTAACTAAACTTAACGTATATATAATTTGTACCCTTTGTATAATCATCTTAATAATACACGCAAACCAACGTGTACGCTTCTCAAATAGCATACGTTCGTTAAAAGGCTTTTTCTCTAGCTCGGACGGGGATATCAAGCCCTATCGATCCATATACTATTATTCGCGCCCACCAGTCCATATCCTATGTATTGGCAGTTACTAGTTACCAAAGCTAAGGGATTTTCGGTTCAAACTCAGTGTAGAATTAAGTATGTACTTCTATCCATTGCGTTTAAATATATTGCATGTATTCTCAGCCCAAAAATATATATTGCAAAAGCAATTAAAAAGGGATCTATAAACTCACCTTAGCAGCATATAAAGTCGTTCACCAAAATGTGACCGAAACTCGGATTACCAAATAACCGTAGATCTCAACCTAGAGAACATATGTTGGTCAATAAATGTCTATCAAGCTAGGTCAGGTCATAGTGTATCACAATCCTAATGCTCGAGACCGATATGCAAAAGTTAACAAAAGTCATCTCAAAAGTCAACCTGACCCAATATGATCTTTAAATCTATACATGTTTATTATCATAGTATAAGTCTTGATAATTGAACGAATTTATAGTTTATCAAACTCAAAATATTATTTATTTCAGGAGTTATATTATATTTGAATTATTATGGCAATCTAAAATATTATATTATTTCACATAGCTTTCCAATACTTGTAAAATCAGATTATAGTGTTTATAAAGCTTTAAAACATGATAAGACAGTCAACTTTGACAATTGTTCAACAAAACGAGACGTACTTTATATAAAAATTCATTTAATCGATTAGTAATATTTGAAAATCCAATTTATCAATCTCATAGACAAGTTGTTTAAATATTAATTTACAGTTTCAAACACAATTTCAATTAACGTTAACCATAATTCAGTTGACCATATCTTTTAATCCATTCATCGAAATCACGCGATTTCTAAATGAAAAGTTAACAATTTTTCACCAGCTTTCCAAAAACATGCATATTATATACTTTATAACAGTAGCATATGTATCAAATTCGTGATTCATCATAAACTATCTAACGACAAAAATTAAACATACAAGCATGCATAATCATATATACTCAAGCACTAGTCAGGGATACACTATTAATATATAAAAGTTAAGTTATGGGTGCTCACGTATCAATATTGTGATTCAATATTGCAGGAAAGTACGTAGACGCAACGGAGATGATAAACACTAGTTTGACCTCATGAGTATACCCCGAACAATACCCATAACATCCTTAGCTGTAACCCATAATTTTCTTAGATCTATCCCTCTGGAAAAACCCATTTTGAAAACATGCGAGCAGAACCTCCTTAGCTAGTACTTTTCGTTACGCGACGTGTACCTTTATCAAAAATTAAAATTAATCATTGATAAACTATGTCACTCGAAGTGTAGCTTTAATCAATTAAGTGTTTTGGTTATTTGCTTCTATAAATCATCATCTCGTACTATATACATATACATATATACATTTTCATTTTGAATGTTTTAGTTAACTTAGTGATTTTCGAAAACACTGTAGCTTTTCGGGTACTGTCGCAATTCAAAAATACTGTAGCAAATTAGTGTTTTACTGGTTCATCTTAAATGTTTTAGTTAACTTATCTAAATATAAATCGAATCAATAATCGAATGTTACTATCGTTTACTAAATAACTTGAAATCATATATATATATACATATATATATATATATATATATATATATATATATATATATATATATATATATATATATATATATATATATATATTGTTAGTGAATCTTTCGAGAACAGTCAAAGAATAATTGATTACATGAATATAGTTCCAAAACTTTCGTGACTCAACATTACAGACTTTGCTTATCTTGTCGAAAATGTTATAGATTAAGTTTAAATTTGGTCAGAAATTTCTGGGTCATCACACTTGCCCACTAGTACTCCCTTGGTTTGGAAACACATTTTTGTAATGGCCTTTCTTCCCGCATACGAAACAAATAATGTTGGCATTTTCCGTTCCTTTAACCTCTGGTCCGTACACGTCACACTTTACCGCACTATGCCCCTTTCTATTACACTTGTTACATGATACCGAACAGTAAGTAGTCGGATAGTACCCTTCACACCTTTTGCACGGAATTTTCTGATTTTTGTTGCCTTTGTTGTTATAGAAATGGTTGTTGTTGCGATTGTTATTGTTGTTGGGACGGTTGTTGTAATTGTTGTTGGGATTGCGATTGTTGTTGTTGCGATTGATGTTGCGGTTGTTGTGATTATGGTTGCTATTGTCGTTGTGATTGTTGTTGTTGTTGTATTGGTGACCCTTGTCACTATTTTCCTCCCACTTTCTTTTGACTTGTTTCATTTTGGCCTCCTCGGCTGCGTGCTCTTTAATTCTTCCCTCAATCTAATTTATGAGTTTGTAAGCCATTCGACTTGCCTTCTGCATTGAGGTGGGCGCGCTCGCACTCACATCCTCCTGAATCCTCTCTGGTATCCCTTTACAAATGCATCGATCTACTCTTCTTCATCTTCGAACACTTTTGGACACAATAAACACAAATCAGTGAATCGTCGTTCATAAGTGGTGATATCGAATCCCTGCGTTCGTAATTCTCTAAGCTCTGTCTTGAGCTTATTGACTTCGTTTCTGGGATGGTACTGCTCGTTCATCAAATGTTTGAATGCTGACCACGGTAGTGCGTAAGCTGCATCTTGTCCCACTTGTTCGAGATAGGTGTTCCACCATGTTAACGCAGTACCTGTGAAGGTATGCGTGGCGTACTTTACCTTGTCTTCTTCAGCACATTTGCTTATAGCAAACACAGATTCGACCTTCTCGGTCCATCGTTTCAGTCCGACTGGTCCTTCAGTTCCATCGAATTCCAGAGGTTTACAGGCAGTGAAAGCCTTGTAGGAGCATCCTACACGGTTTCCTGTGGAATTAACTCCACTGCTAGACCCTGAGTTATTGTTGTTGTTTTGCATTGCAGCCTGTACTGCGGCTATGTTTGCAGCAAGGAATGCACGGAAATCTTCTTCGCTCATATTCAAGTTCTGTCGAGTAGTCGGTGTCATTTCCTTCAAAAATAGCCAAAAGAGTTCAGTTAATCATATAGAATATTTTAGAGTAGTCAATAGTATTTCGTAGCATAATATGAACTTATTTATAAAAGCTTTTTCTTCATATTAGCGTTTTATAATTTTTAATTCGGGTAGTACCTACCCGTTAAGTTCATACTTAGTAGCTAATATACAGTTCAACTACTACAATTCTATATGAAAAACTGATTACAATAATATTACGTTCAAACTTTTATACAATATTTTACAAACGTACAATATCGCTATTTTACATATAGCATGAAATATAGCACATAATAACTTGGATACAAGGCAGTTGTGAAGACAATTCTACTTAAGAGCAAGTCGTTCAGCAAAAGCAATAAAGACACGTAATTCATAGGTCCCGAAACAAGTCATGCATTATGGTTTTACTAATATTATTTCCCATCCTTGGTTATGTGGAAAATAACCGTTGTGGCCATTGGCTAGACAGCATGTTGTAACGTCGTGAAAAGGACGGGGGTTACGTAATGCCCAACAACCTCGAAACAATCTAAAAACCTTATTTCTCACCCCAACTACTGAATCCGTCACCAGTGGAAATGTTTTATTTAGAAGTTGCAACCCGATGTTCTTTTTCTCAATTTGGTGAGAAGTGAACATTACTAACCCGTAAACATAACATGTGTAACGACCCGGAAATTTTCGACCAAATTTAAACCCTAATCTCTATATGTTTCCGACACGATAAGCAAAAACCCTAATACTGAGTCTAGAAAGTTTGAAATCTATGTTCGAATATCAGTTACCCTTTTGACTATTCCCGACGATTCACGAGCGCTTGTTTGAAAATAAAGTGTAAATATAATTATAAGTATATATATATATATAATATAAAATTTGGCATGTATAAGTTATTATATTATTATTAATGTTACTATTATGATTAATAAAATTAATAAGATTATTATTAACATCTCTATTATTATTATCATTATTAGTAATATTAAATATATTGATATTATTTGATAAAATGTTAAAGATTCAGTACATTATGATACAATTAATAAATTGTAAAAGTAATTACAAGTTAAAAATATAGTTATTAATATGAGTGTTATTACTTTCATGATAACTAAAGATAAATGATAATATTAACATTATTATTATATTTATTAACATCATTATATTAGTAAAAGTATAAATTTAATTAGGATTATTAAATATATTATTAACTTTATTACTAAAATTATCATGTTATTTAAAATTATTATTATCATCATCTTTCTTAGTATTATTATGATATTAATATTATTATTATTATTATTATTATTATTAATATTAATTATTAATATAATTATTATATATACTGTAAACAAAAACCGATTGTCAGGTATTTAGGATATCAAATAGATGTCCTTTTCATTTTTTTTTCTATTTGGCTCGTGAACACAACTGTAAGGCATAGAGATCGATTTTTTTTTTATTTAAAGGAAGCATTTCATTTGCACCATCCTCACCAATTATCAGATGTATCAGTTTATTTTTTTTTGCCTCCCTACCAACTACTCCACTCGTGATTTAATGTCAAACTTTGCCACCAAGACCTATCAATCGAACAGCTAATGTGTTGGAGAAAAAAAGGGTTCGATTTTTTTCACTATCAACTATTAATTATAAACTGCAATTGGTAAAGAAAAAGGGTTCTGGATATTATCATTTTTTTTTCTCATCTTTCTGTTTCATAAACAAACCCATTTAATCCTTATTTTGATTCGAGTTACATTAAAGAAAAGTAGAAACGCAGAGGTGTTCTAAATCATGTTGTGTATGTATCTTCAAATTCTCAGGTTTTAATTTGCCAAATCCAAGTCGAATTCGAAGAGTCAAACCTCGAATCAAAAGTTAACAGAATTTTTATTTCTCAAAATTCAAAACTTAAAAGTTGTTTCAGGTTAAATTGGAAACGT